>NC_140126.1:2743780-2870164 GCF_964035555.1 Netta rufina | reverse complement strand
ATAAAAACAGTTTCAACTGAGAACTCCTTCATAGCCACAATCACTATTGCATACCCTTAAATTCTTTTTTGATACAGATGTGTCTCAGGGAGGTACGTGTCACTGCCCCAGTGACTGTTGGCCTGTTGCCTCTGCCCTCACTCTCAGGAAGCAGAAAGGTGGCTCTTCTTCCTGCTGTGCAGGTAAAAAACAGTTTGGCCATCCATCTGCTAACTCTGTAAGACTTGCTGCCATATTATTGTCATATTGTCTTATTCCACTTTCTGACATCCACACTTACCTTAGGATGTACTTATACTTTTCCTCTGGTGACAAACACATGATAAAAGATTCTTTATGCCAGCAAACTCGTTGTTTTCTAATGACAGGTCAACATCTCCTCTGAGAGAGGAACTGGGAAAAAATCTACAATTTCTGAAAAAAAAGTACACTTTGAAGGAAAAGTCTTTTTACAGGTGTGTTTGATTTTCTTTCTGAGTACTGATAACCCAGCTGACTCTTATCTAGGGATGTCAGACTGACAGAAATGGAGATGGCATTCTTCAAGTTCTTTGTGGAGCAATGTGGTAATTTTTTCCATCTTACTTCAATGTCCTTGTACAGTGTTGTCATCTTCTAATAGAGAAAGCTTCCCTCATAATTTCTATATCCTTACCTTCTCTTTGATAAAAGGATGGTCTTGTATTTAATTAATTGACCCAGAAATTTGTGGAAGATCTATACTGGTTGATTGTCTCTACTGAGAACTGTTGATACTTCACGAGACAATTGATATGAATGCTGTTTGCCACATTTTCCCATCAATGAGAAAGTAATACTCCTTTCTTATACATGTATTACAGAGAATTGTGATTATAAAATCAGTATCCTTTGTGTTGATCATGGTGACATGAAGTTGAGTCTTCTTGTCAAGCTCTCTGAGACTATGCCTGAACTGATACAAGCAAAATTTAGCTATTACATCAGGAGGGTTAGATGCAACCAGTGACCAAAGATGAGAGTTTTCATACCCTGAGAGACGCATAGTTTTCTAGTGTCTGTGTTTATTAGCAAATGCTTAACAAGCATTGTTTCCAGGTTCCTGTGAAGTTTCCTCATATTGTGTATAGCAACAGTTGATCCTTTAATTTATTAATTCATTTTTTTTTTTCTCCTTTTCCTATTAAGTGTTTGTTCTTTTGTTCTTCAGGCAAAACCTTTGTTTTTCTCCCCAGTTCCTGCCTTTTAATTACTACAGGCTTGATTTACAGAAAAACAGGCCAGAAGGATTTTTTTTTAATTATTTTTTTAAGTAAATTAAGCTTCTACTTCATCCTTCTTGACACAATGTAGCCAGCTATTAACAGGCTTTGTGTGTGTGTAAGCACAAGTGAAAGAGAGCAAGAGAGACAGGGAGCCAGAGAGGGAGAGTTTGATGATATTTTGTCATTTGATGATAAAATGCAGAGCTTGAGAGAATAATCACAAGGAATAATATATATATATATATATATATATATATATATATATATATATATGAAAAGTGAAATTAATTGGTATTCAATATTTGGTTGTGGACTGGCTTAATGGTTTAATAACTGCCAATTTTGTATACAGGCTCTGTGTAGTTCTAATAAGAATTTCATCCCCAGCTCTTACATGGAAAAGATAAGTAAGCAAATATACTGTGGCCACTAAATGCCCTAGTACCGTGTTTTATTATGTTTACTTTATAATCCCATCATCCCCATGCCACCAGCATGCTTGAGGGGTAGTGGAGGCAGCAGTCGGCACTCCCTGTTGGCTCCCTGTCTTTCACTGCTACCCTAAGGTACTTAAGAATGACAGTATAAAGAATTTCTGTGCAGATGAGCCTGTAGATTTGGGGAATTGGCTGCTTATAGACAGGGATTCTTTTGGTAGACTTAATTCCTTTAGCAAGGGTGAAGAACCATCTGTGGGGATTCTTGTCATGTATAAGGAAGTTAGTCATGCTCTCAGTGGAGTTGAGTTTCTTGAATTTTAATGAAACCCATGTCAATCTGTCTCTTCTATACCCCTGCGCTGAAATCAGTGGTCAGCTAGTCAACAATCACAACAGTAAATCACAGCAGATAAGCCATGCAGGACAGCAGTGAAGAATTTGCAGTCTTGCCTTTTTCTTTTTGTTCTCTTTCTTCTCAATTATTCTCTTTCTTTCTTTCTTTCTTTCTTTCTTTCTTTCTTTCTTTCTTTCTTTCTTTCTTTCTTTCTTTCTTTCTTTCTTTCTTTCTTTCTTTCTTCTTTCTTTCTTTCTTTCTTCTTTCTCTCTCTCTCTCTCTCTCTCCTCTCCTTCCTTCCTTCCTTCCTTCCCTCCTTCCTTCCTTCCTTCCTTCCTTCCTTCATGCTTCTCTTCCTTTCCTTTCCTTTCCTTTCCTTTCCTTTCCTTTCCTTTCCTTTCCTTTCCTTTCCTTTCCTTTCCTTTCCTTTCCTTTCCTTTCCTCTCCTCTCCTCTCCTCTCCTCTCCTCTCCTCTCCTCTCCTCTCCTCTCCTCTCCTCTCCTCTCCTCTCCTCTCCTCTCCTCTCCTCTCCTCTCCTCTCCTCTCCTCTCCTCTCCTCTCCTCTCCTCTCCTCTCCTCTCCTCTCCTCTCCTCTCCTCTCCTCTCCTCTCCTCTTTTCTAAAAAAACACGTTTTGTTTTTTTTTTTTTTTCTTTTCCTCCTATTTTTCTTTTCCTCCTCATTGTTTGACCTCCTTCCTTGTCATCTAGATCAGTACCTGAGGTGAGGCATTCTTTTTAACAATAAATCACAGTGAATACAAATTGTGTCGGCCAGAATACTTCACTAATGGAGCCTATTTAGTTTCCAAAGGACAACTGGCACCAAATCCAAAAATTGTTGCAAGACTCCCTAGTGAAGATGGATCTCTGTTTCGTGTTCCATAATTATTTTTAATTTTGAGTAAGAAAAACAAAATGTGATTCTCAGTAGACACCATTTACATTGAGACCAAAGTAAAACACATTGATCTACACGCAAATAAAACCCATCTTCCCTGAATTTATCTTCTTCTTTTTATGGACCTTTTTGGATCTCCATTATATCAGGTGCCAATAAATTCTAGGGTTTAAATCTTACCTAAACACAATATTTTATTTTATTTTATTTTATTTTATTTTATTTTATTTTATTTTATTTTATTTTATTTTATTTTATTTTATTTTATTTTATTTTATTTTATTTTATTTTATTTTATTTTAATCTAAATAGATATTAGGGGAAAAATGGCTTATTCCTTCAGAGGAATCCAGCTTAAACGTGCACATCCTTTTATGGCAGGTCCTTTTCTTCAGCCCTGCTATCCACCTGGCTACTTTTATTACTTCCTAGATTGTAACACACTGCACACAAACCTCGTATGTCCCATGTTCATATTTCTTTCCCCTCTCTCTGAAACATGTTTGTCTGTTTTCTTCTCTTGCTAGGAACCTTCTTTATTCCTATTTATGCTTCTAAGTCCCTGATAGCTGGGTCCTTCACTCCCTTTTCCCAACCAGCTCTTCAAAATAACATTGCAGTAGAACATAATCCATTGGGTCCACAGAAGGTCCAATATTTCCTCCTTTCTGAAAATTTCACCAGACCCAGACTGTAGGATGCCCCAGAAAATGAAAAAGCATCTCTACTCCCTCTGCTACTCAGCCTTTTAGCAGAACAGCGGAGAACATAGATTAACACTTAGAAACACACAGCAAACCTGAGCAAGCAAACAAAACAGATGCCATCTGCCACAGTCTGGAGAGCATATTCCCTGCCAGCCTTGATTCAAGACAGCCAGAATCCATTTAACTTAAAGGCACTAAAGGAGGTTTTTATCACGTCATTCTATATCAGTGTTTTCTTTGTAGGAAGACACAGCTGATAGGATCGGTATTTATTTATTTTCATATTTTTAAAGATTTTCATCTGCTGTTTTCATTTGAGAACACTGAGAATAGGTACTGGACTGTTCTACATAATAACAGAAACTCAGGCCCTGGCGTGGGTCAGAATTTATAGTGTCAGTTTCTATTACATGTAAGATAAGTCAGGAAGTTTCTTTGTCCTGAATAAACTTGCTCCTCTGTTGAACCATAGTCAATGAGATTATAAGCCAGCTCATACCATCTTGTAGTATGCAGTGAAATTTGCTGTGTCCTTATGTTTGTAGCAGGTTATTTATATTCATGCAAATCTGGGGAGGAGGATGAGGTGCAGTCCTACCAGGAAATATTTTAAGACAGGGAAAAATTTCAATTGTTCAGTTGACTGGATTTGTTTTGCAAAGGATAGGTTGAAGAGAGAAACTATCTTAGGGATGAAGAGAGGAACTTACATTATGTTATATTATGTTTGTACAGTGAGGATTCTGTATAATATAAGCAGAGTATAATAATTTCTGCAGGGTGCATAATGACAGAACCTTTTTTCATCTGTGCATTACCACTTCAGTCTAGATAGGAATTAATGTCTCTGGAAAGCAGTGTTATAACATAACATGATACAGAACAAATTGTCAACTGTTGTGAGAAGATGACAGTACATCACAGCATAGTAGGAAGGAAGGGTAGGAATAAGTATAAGACTAAATGTGAAATGATGGTTAATACACCTTCCCTGACCTACAGAAGTATAATAAAAGTTATTAAAAAAGAATTGGAGTTCTAAGGTGGGGATCTTACCCTGACATTCTTCTGTGGTGTCCAGAGGCCCAAGCATACCTGGAGTTTTGGGTACTGTCAGTAGAGAATAAAATATAAACCACTAAGCACTTCTTGAAAATCCTCTTTTGAATTAATAATTATAAGCAATGAGAGTCCAATAACAATGAATGACATCAGAATGTTTTGTCTATAACACAACAAGACACATTCATGGGGGGAGGGGGAGGGTAAGAACAGACATAAGAAATTATCTCCTTTTACCAGCAATGTGACAAGAGGTACACACTCCTCATCATAGCACAGGAAGTGAGTAGCTACCACCGCTCATATCACCACTGGAACTTGATTCTTCTCTACAAAGTGGAGACTCATCACTCTTATAATCTTCACTCATTACTCTTATAATTTGCTTTCAAAAACAAACAACCCATCAAATAGAGCATACCTTAAAACTTACCTCTTCAAAAGACACAACAAATCCCAAGTTAAAAGGCTGGTATCTGAATGCAATCCACCTATCTGGTGACTATGGATACCAACAAAATGTTGCCAGTGTTCCAACTAAAAAGTATGATGTGTACTCATCAACTATAAGAGATATTTGTGTAACCAATATAAGTCCATCATTGCAGTACAAGAAGTGTAAGTGCTTTGAACTTCGGGAATATTTCTCTTAATTGAGAATATTGGTTTGAAACTGATGTGTTAGGTAAGATGATACCACATTTGCATTAGGTTATGGACTCATCAAGATTGCTCTCAAAATCCATCAAACTTTAAAATTTTTTGAATGAACCTTCTCTAATGTAGGATGAACATATAAAAGCCAAGAACTCACTGCTTACTTAGGGCTATATCTTGCTCATTTAATACAAATTTTAAATTTGAAAAGCTGGAATGATTTTGGCTCAGAATTGTATAAAAACTGTATACATCCTTTTTCATTTCTTTTTCAGTTTCTCCTGCCTGAAGTAGTTCTTGCTAAACATTCAGAAATGGAAGTACCCAAAATCAGTGACCAGCTTGAGACTTTAATTTGTGGTTGGTTTGTCAAAAGGTTGCCACCTCATCTTTCCTTTGGCAAATATAATGTACCTGTGGGAGCTATGGACATTACAAATATAAGTTCCCAAATTTAGTAAAATATCTGTTGCAGATTTTTTGTAGTTCATGTCTTTCATGAAAATAAATTTCCTGTTTAATAAGAAACTGTGCATATGCTCAAGTAAAATGTAGCCCAAATGGCAAATATAATTGATCTAGAGAAATTAAGCTATTAATAAACTGAATACTGGCAACTCTTATCTTTCATAGTTTTCATAGACATTTGGGAAAAATTAAATACATTATTTTAGTATTTTATTATTTGTTATGTACAAAAAAAATGTACACTTTCTATAAAAATCAAGAATGTGTGGACAAAAAGTTGCAACTAAAAAAAAATTCTCCACTGACATGCTCTGACCGACTTTAATGTATTTTTATTCAATATTTTACAGTATAATTTATCATTTTAATGTGTTAACCCTTTTTCAAACACATATAATTTTACACTTTCATGACATTCTTCATTTTTTACTTTGTTGTTTTGGTACCCTTATGATTCTATTTTATATTTGAGTATACAGATAGCAGTAATTTTTGTCTCAGTTTAAAGGAAAATGTGTAGGCTGTTGTAAAATTTAAGTAATAATAATAAAAAATATTATTTCAAAATACAAACATTTTTATGTATATTAAAAACATAAATATTGTTAAAAGAGGTAGGAACAGTTCAAAGAAAGTTTAGAGATGTTTACAAGTTTTAAGAAGAGAATGATATTGATATGAATATATTGTCTGCTAGATCCCAGACTTCTAAAATTCTAGAAAACCTTTCTAGATTTTTATAAGCAATATAGATACTTTCACTGTACACAAATATGAAAATGATCATATAATTATGGCTGATACAAATATTTCTGCTTCTTTCTAACAACAGCCTGAGGCAGGTAAGAGGAACTGTACTTTGATGGATAAAGCAAAGGACTATCTTTCTCCTCTGCCAGTAACTTGCCAAGTCAATATAGAAAAATCACTTAAGCAAACATTTTCAAAGTTCGGTGAATAAGTGAAGGTACTTCAATGTAAAAGTACATGCCTGATTCAAGGAGAAGCTGAGCACTAAATTTCCACACCTGCTCTGCTCCGTATGTACTCATTTTGAAAGGGACATTAACTCTCACACTTTGGAGCTCAAACAAACATCTACAAACTTTGTTTTCATATTGTCACCTTCTACTGCTGTGCATGCTTAAATTGTTAACAATCTCACCCAACAAAAAACAGACGTGAGAGAGGGCTGAATCAGAAACAAGATCAAGGGGACAAACTTCTTGTGGAAACCTACATGGTGCTGAACCACAGGGTTGCTCTTCTGAATGATATTGCATGGGTTATATATGAGAAACTATGGAGTTTATCAGAATAAGATCTATAAGGCAGCCTGAATAACTGTTTACTTCAAAATATTTAAAAGCGCTTTCAAAGCACCTTGACTTAATTCTTTTCCTAGGGACACAAAGCAAGACCAGAGACCACTGGCCTGAAACAGCAAACCTTGTGTTCCTAAAAATCCCAGTCTGAGACTTCAGAAATCATAACAAATTACATTTCAAGTCAATGAGCTCATGTTATAGATCCTGTTAAAATAAAAATTTGGTTATAATTCCCCTTAGAGACAGTGATTTCTTAGTCAGAATAACCCAACACTATCTATGATTATGAAGAGTTTAATTTCTTGCTATTTCATTTGGGGTAGAAGGAGATAAAAGGGGGTGACTGTTGTGGCAGTTTGGATGAATATAACAAAAGATCAGATAATAAAACATCTGTTAAGAACATGTGTTGGAACTCCGGGGTATAGACTGAAACTAGTCAGTAATATCTGTGAGTGAATGAAAGAATGAATAAATAAGTGTATAAAATCATGATTCCTTCCATCATCCCTCCCCTACGGAACCCACAAGGATTTTTAAATCTTGTCAAGGATAGAGGAACCTAACATCTCTGCAGCTGTTATTCAGTACAACATCTTCATACTGACAGATCTATCAAACTAGAGAGGAGTTTGAGACTAAAGAAAATATAAAAGGCCACTGCAAATGAGAAACCCTGGCCCAGGGAACTTTTCCAGTGAGAAAAGGCAGAAGAAAAAAAAAATAAAAGCACAGAAAAGCAAAGTGAACTGCTAGGCCTCCCAAGAATGCCAGAAATACAAACTAAGCCAAGTTTATTATTATTATTATTATTATTATTATTATTATTGTTTTTATTATTATTATTTTTTTTTCCTCTATAAGGTGCATTGGATTTCAGAAGTATAAATGAGCACAAAACATGCTCTAAAACATACAACTGTTTACTAGGCTATGTATTCTCAGCTTACAGCTATAAAACAACTCCAGCACCTCAATGATCCCCAGTGATATTCAGACCAGAAGGTCAGAGATATTTATTATTGAAACAAAACAAATAAACAAACAACAACAAAACAGAAACAAAAACAAAAACAGAAATCCAACTGTCTCCACAAATACTAATACTTTGATTCATGCACCAGGTTTGCTGTCCCATCAAAAATAACTTTTCTGCTCACTTTATGAGTGATCCTCTGATTAAAGAATGACTAGCACACAAGTGGAGAGAAATGAGAAAATAATTCTCAAGAAGTGTAAGAAATGCTATAAGGTCATGCAGGAATCCTGTAGCAGTTCTAGGAAGAAAGCCAAGCTATCCATCTTTAGCTGAATACTGTTTCAGCCAAGCCTTAGCCAAGAACCCATTCTTCTTTTAGAAACAGGTGTCTGCAGCTAAAAACAATACAACCCCAATCATTTACAAGCTAGTTATCTTTAAATTGTTTCTTTGAAATTAGATGACGATAAGATATTTTCTATGTATTTTTCCCTCTTTGAGATTCTGCTCTGTTTTTTTGTCTTTTTGTGATTCTCCTTATGGACATATTGCAATAGCTGCTGGCTAAAACAACTAGCTGAGGGAATGCGGGCATTCTCAGTTCTCATTAGAATGCTGGGAGAAAAAAAAAAAAAAAAAAAAAAAAAAAGTGCTATCCCCTTCCTTTTTATTTATAGTGCTGGAGGGACATTATAGAGGCTAACTGTAAAGATATACATATACATATACATATACATATACATATACATATACATATACATATACATATTCCCTTCTCCATTACCTGGATGGCACTCTAGAAATTTTCAAAATAATGTAAAGAGGTCTTTACAGCCTTTCCAATACTGGACCACTCACACCTTTCCTCTTCAGCAGTGAGAAAGCAAACAAACAGAAAATACTGCCATGAAGAAGAAAAGAAGTTTGCTATTAAATAAACAGAAGGAAAAATGCCATTAATGTTGGCATAAAACAGCTCTGGGAAGGCTTTGGAAAAAGGATTTACTGGCATAGGTAGCTTAAATTTACAGCTTCTTCCAATCTCTTCCTGATATTCAATCCCACATTGCAATACATGAAAACAAATAAACGTTAATTGTAGCATGGATGCCATTTTCATCTTGTAATTGCAATTGATAATCAAACAGAAATATAAAACAATGGTAAGAGCAGCAATGACTTGCCTGAAGCTCAGTGCTTAGGGAATATTTCAGTCTTCATTTGCATCTCAACACCCTGCACCTTGTATCTCTTTCTCTCCCCTTACCCAGAATGCTTTCCCTTGTGCTTCAGTATATTTTCTTCATACTTCATATTTTAAAATTTAAGCAAGAAATGATAATGGATTGGTATAATGGATTTAAACTAGGCATCATTAATGAGACCACTAACTGAAAAATCAATTATCAGTTTTGAACATTAGCTGGAGCCAGATGTGCAATCCCCACATTTTCAGAGTCAGAGATGGAGACTTATTGTTTAAGTTATATCTTTCTTCTCATGGTCTCCAAAAGGTAAGGTAAATTATATACTGATGAGAGATGCTATTGTAACAGCTACATATGCTGAAATTTTCTACCCACAAGAAGAAACAATCATAGCACAAGACCTGTAATAATCTGCAAATGTGATTGTTTTTTTGCATTTGAGACATCATCTTTCAAAACTGAGACATTCTTTGGTCTTTAGTTTTTGGTCTCTGTGCTTTGAATACATAGCACAGTGCAAGAATGTGCACACGTGATGACTGGACCACAGCCACATACTTCTGAATTATGAATCAAGAAAAAGTTCTTTTTAACTTTCCCTTGGCTTATGCTGGGGAGCAACCACTAAACGATCGAGAGAAAAAAATAAAAAAGTTCTGAATACGATTATCAAACCCTTTAAATGTTTATTCTGGATGTTTTCCCCTGATTTAATTGTATTCTAAAATAGAATCAGATCATATTAAACAGTCTATTTATTTTCTCCATTTCCTATGCTCACAAAAAAGGACATCTGTTGGTTTTAAAACATTTGAACAAATACCAAAACCAGTCATATATGGGCACTGTTCTAACAACAGAGCAGAAGCAACTTTTTAAAATGTTGGCCCATGGGTTGAAGTCATTGTGTTTATCTAAAATGTTGTTACAACTGACAGAAACACATGTAAGCATGCCCAAACACCATTGATAGTTATAGATTTACTAACTAATAATATGCAATACTCTGTTTTTTATTTTGTTTTTATTTTGTTTTCCTAGGGATGTGATCTCATTGAACCATTGCCCCAAATTTGCCCTTTATGCCTCTGGAATTGTTTTGTTGAGGAAAACAACAAGTCCCACGAAGCAGCCATTCAGATTTGTGCAACATAGTGGGGCATGCAATAGACCCTAGATGCAGCTGGAGATTGTATTAGATACTGTCTTCCACTCACCTGGACTCACTGTACTCAATTTAAGTCTGTGACATTAACTAGAAGAAAAGGAGGAAAGGAGCTGGCTTCAGGGGGTCCTAGGAATGTATTATCTGCTTCATTGTAAAGTCATATTTTGTGGTGAGCATGAAGGAATTTGTCTCTACTTTTATGTATTAAATCTGATGTATCAGGGGAAAGACATCAACTTCAAGCATGAGCAAGACAGTTCCTCCAAAAACAATTTACTTGGAAGTATATCCCTGTTAGGCTTTAGAATGTATGAAAACTTCATAGGCAGCTGCCACTCTTCATACTGAGAGACAGACATTGTCTATCTGCCATAAATGATATATGTTGTAGACATACGTTGTGATTTCTCAGTTATCCCTTTTATTTACTTTTTTTTAATCCAATCCCTGAACTTCACCCCTCTAATTTGCCTTCGGCTATATTGTCTTTGCCAGCACCCTAGGAGGCAGGCATGTAAGCATAGGAGGCAGAACTCACAGTTTCAGTTCCCCTGAATGGACACTCCAGGGATGAATTCTACTCCTCCATTGCCCCACGAGGGAATATATTTAGTGATTTCAGGAAGCAGCTGCACTCCTAAAAACAGAAGTTCTGTAATGAGATAAAGTACATTTTGTGCAGGACAACTATCAGTCAGTGGGACTAGCAAGGGCTAGCATGCTTTTGCTGATTTTCTGAAAAAAATGTTTTAATGGATCAAGCAAAATTACCCAAATTTTCACACAAGTGATAAGAAGTTCAGTTGTAAAATTTCCATTCTATCAAGGAAAGATCATGGTATTTCTCAGAGAAAACTGTTATGAGAATATTCTTTACAAAAGAGAAAAAACAACTTTTTTTTTTTTTTTTTTTCCCCTAAGCTTGTTTTCAGAAATGATATGACCACTTCTTGTGGTATTTTCCATGCAATATCTGCTTGACATAGGCTGCCAGCATGGAAAATTCCTGTCTGAACTTTTGACAACTGGCAATACTCCTACCAATTGGAAAGAGAATCAAGAAATGGGAAATGTCAGTCAAGCTTAAGCACTCCCTAAGCTGCCTGGCTCTGTGGTGCCATTCTTCCTATGGGATGCCAACACTTTTTACAACCTGTGGGCTACATTCTGCTGCTGATTGCATCCATGTCATCACTTAGAGCTGCCAGTCCAAAGCATTTACAAACCATGAAAGACTGCTGAAAACCACACCATTTTAAAATGACAGTTTTGAGGCTGTTCTTATTTATCATTCTGCTGCTGACCCCTTGAGGTGTGCATGCTGCACAGTTTCAAGATTTTTTTTCTGCAAATGTGAAAGAGAAAAAAAAAGAAAAGTGAAAAATATACCTTTGTTTTCTTAAAGGTAAGATTTTCAGGGATTTACTTTATCTCCTTGTCTGGGGCTTTGAAAAAGGCATATTAAAATTTTAAACATGGTGTTAGTAAACTACCAGATGTGACAAATGAAACGGCTCGAACTTAGGGCACTGTGTCATCTGGCCCTATACAAAACCATCTTATTTACACTACCCGTGGTTGAGACTGACTGTGATATGAATAACACTGGTGAAGATGCAGCACTCAAGCGAAAGAAGAGGAAATACTAGTGAAAGATGCTGGGGTAAACTTCCTTCTGATAGCAAGCTCTACATTTCCAGAAAGCAGGTTGGATATTAGTTTTTCCCTTTTGTCTTTCCCTGAAAGTCTCGCAGAGTGACCTGTACACAATTCAATTTCTTTTCCTTGAAAGGAGGCAAAATTGAGTCAATCCTGCCAGAATTTGAACCTGTGGCTCAAGGGAGTCTAATTCAACCCTTAGGCACCAACTTTTAAGCCATCACCCTCCAGCGTATGATAAAAGGTACTGCATAAAGAAAGGAAACAGAAACATAATGATGGAAGTTTTGTATGAGTCATAAAGTGAGATGGGTTTCAGATATTTTTTTGGAGGGGGGCATAGAATCATATTTTATTCAGACTGTGGGGATAACAGCAGGAAAGAGCAAATGGGTTAAAAACTTTTTCCAAACACTAAAGAGAACTCAAAATGTTATGATATTTAAAAGTTTAGGAAAGTTTTTTTTTTTTTTTTTTTTTTTTTTTTTTCCAATTGCTTTTTCCTTACTTTTTGCTGTCATCTGCTCCTGGAAGAGAATTTGACAGGAAGTAGTGTTTGTAGCTATATTTTTAACATCTGAAACTTAAAATAATGTAAGCCACATGAGACAGTTCAGTCTCTCATTTCTCCTTTCAAAAATGAAGTGAAAGTTCAAAAAAAAATTTTGTGAAAATATTATTAGGAATAATTTTGCAAATATTTTTCTGCTGGATCTTTCTCTTTTTCTCACTTTCCCTCATTTATATATAAAATTAGTGGGAACACAATCTTAGCTGTTCCTTTGTTTCTGCTTTTCAAATTTTTTTGTTTCTGCTTTTCAAAAGTTTATGTTTAAAAAAGTAAGTTTTACATTTTCTTGTACAGACTACAACTTTGTCTTTGTGGGGACAGTTTTTACTAATTTCCACCAGCTAGAGTTTAGATCTTGCTCAAGGTCAGGTAACTTCTATATCATACTCTTTAATATAACTGTAGATACTTATATTATCCCTATAAAAACTGTTTGCACCAAGTTGTATCTGGTAGAAATGAGTTCCATATATTTTTAATCAGTTTTAAATGAGCTGCCTTTGAATACTGCTGAATATGTTCATTACGTTAACCATATGTTTGCATTACAAGAAATTAAAATAAGAGCACTTTACTCATTTCCATACATCATTCATTTAAAGGTACATTGAGCCATTCACCTAAATAACCAAGATACTTTCCTTCTCCCAACTTTAGACCCCACCAGAGTATATGAACAATTCACTTTTCTCCTTGTATTCTGTATTGTTTATTATATTTATTTATTTATTCTATTATTTATTTTTATTTTATTTTATTTTATTTTATTTTATTTTATTTTATTTTATTTTATTTTATTTTATTTTATTATTTTTTTTTTTAAAAAACATTTCAACCTGGAGAAAAGGAGGCTCAAGGGCAACCTTATCACTCTTTACGTTAAAGGAGGCTGTAGTGAGGTGGGGGTTGGCCTATTTTCCCATGTGCCTGGTGATGGGATGAGGGGGAATGGGCTAAAGTTGTGCCAGGGGTGTTTTAGGTTGGGTATTAGGAAGAACTTCTTTACTGAGAGGGTTGTGAGGCATTGGAACAGGCTGCCCAGAGAAGTGGTGGAGTCACCATTCCTGGAGGTCTTTAAAAGATGTTTAGATGTTGAACTTAGTGATATGGTTTAGTTGAGGACTTGGTCGTGTTAGGTCAGAGGTTGGACTCGATGATCTTGAGGTCTCTTCCAACCTAGACCATTCTGTTATTCTGTGATTTTGACCCTTCCACTTTATTTTGTTGCATAACTTTGGTATTTTTTTGTTTTATTTTACTGTTCTAAAAGAGCTGAAAAATTTTAGAGTTACTTTAAATTTTTTGTGCAGTTCCTTAACTAAAAGAATAAAAAATGCTTTACTCAAAAACAGAAATTTCTACAGGAAACATTTTTAAGTAAAGATAATTGAGCAGTAACAACATTTAAATTGAAGAAAAAAAATCATTATTATATGGTCAACAATTCAAAATGAAGTAACTATTTTTTTTTTTAAATAAACAAAAATGACAACAACAAAACATCATTTAAGTTGATTAAAAATAATAAAAAATAAACAAAAGATTCTTCACAGAATACAAATTAAAAAGAAAAATAAATCTGCAGAATTTATCAGAAAATTATTACATTAATGTGAGTACAATAAAGTGTCTAGATTCAGAAAAGAGGAGCTCCATGAACTTTCATTGTTTTAGGAGTAGACATTCAAAAGAAAAAGAGAAAGAGAGAGAGAAAGAGAGAGAGAAAGAGAGAGAGAAAGAGAGAGAGAAAGAGAGAGAGAAAGAGAGAGAGAAGGAGAGAGAGAAGGAGAGAGAGAAGGAGAGAGAGAAGGAGAAAGAAAGAAAGAGAAAAAGAGAAAAAGAGAAAGAGAAAGAGAAAGAGAAAGAGAAAGAGAAAGAGAAAGAGAAAGAGAAAGAGAGAGAGAGAGAGAGAGAGAGAGAGAGAGGAAGAGGAAGAGGAAGAGGAAGAGGAAGAGGAAGAGGAAGAGGAAGAGGAAGAGGAAGGAAGGAAGGAAGGAAGGAAGGAAGGAAGGAAGGAAGGAAGGAAGGAAGGAAGGAAGGAAGGAAGGAAGGAAGGAAGGAAGGAAGGAAGGAAGGAAGGAAGGAAGGAAGGAAGGAAGGAAGGAAAAAGGAGAAAGAAAACCTGTTTTCATGGTCTGTACAGGCTGTTAGCTTTCACTTGCATATTCTAGTTTTATCTTGAGGACTTAGATTGTAGAATTACTTTCAATTAATTTTGTACTGTGAGGAAGTACTGAGAGAAATCAAAATGTTACAAACACCTAAATGCTGCGAAATATCAGGGAATATGGCCAGATAGTCTGAGTGGATCCATAGCATGGAGCAATGCCAAAAAGGTCCCAGTGTTTCTGTTGATCTGTTCCAGGCAGATCAACAGGGGCTATGGTACAAAGCTGAGCAAGTCGTGCTCATGTTCACGTTGCACAGTGCAGGCTCCTGTCTTCTGTATCATGGACTGTTTCTGATACTTCAAAAAGAGATCAAAAAAGAGATATAAGAATCATAGAATCATAGAATATCCTGAGTTGGAAGGGACCCTTAAGGATCATCAAGTCCAACTCTTGACACCGCACAGGTCTACCCAAAAGTTCAGACCATGTGACTAAGTGCACAGTCCAATCTCTTCTTAAATTCAGACAGGCTCGGTGCAGTGACCACTTCCCTGGGGAGCCTGTTCCAGTGTGCAACCACCCTCTCTGTGAAGAACCCCCTCCTGATGTCAAGCCTAAATTTCCCCTGCCTCAGCTTAACCCCGTTCCCGCGGGTCCTGTCACTGGCATTAATGGAGAAAAGGTCTCCTGCCTCTCGACACCCCCTTACGAGGAAGTTGTAGACTGTGATGAGGTCTCCCCTCATCCTCCTCTTCTCCAGGCTGAACAGGCCCAGTGACCTCAGCTGTTCTTCGTACGTCTTCCCCCTCCAGGCCTTTCACCATCTTCGTAGCCCTCCTCTGGACACTTTCCAACAGTTTCATGTCCTTTTTATACTGTGGTGCCCAGAACTGCACACAGTACTCGAGGTGAGGCCGCACCAGTGCAGAGTAGAGCGGGACAATCACCTCCCTTGACCTACTAGCGATGCCGTGCTTGATGCACCCCAGGACACGGTTGGCCCTCCTGGCTGCCAGGGCACACTGCTGGCTCATATTCAACTTGCTGTCTACCACGACCCCCAGATCCCTCTCTTCTTGGCTGCTCTCCAGCGTCTCATCGCCCAGTCTGTACGTGCAGCCAGGGTTTCCCCGTCCCAGGTGCAGGACCCGGCACTTGCTCTTATTGAACTTCATGCGGTTGGTGATCGCCCAGCTCTCCAACCTATCCAGATCCCTCTGCAAGGCCTTTCCACCCTCATTCGAGTCCACAACTCCTCCAAGTTTGGTGTCATCAGCAAACTTGCTCAAAATACCTTCTATTCCTACATCCAGATCGTTTATAAAAATATTGAAAAGTACCGGCCCTAAAATGGAGCCTTGAGGGACCCCACTGGTGACAAAAAAAGGAGATCAAAAAAGATATAGAAAGAGGAAGAATATGGATTTTCTCTCCTGTAAGAGGTGGAAAAACATGAAAGATTGCCCTTCTAGATTTCCAGCACTTTTTTTGTTTTGTTTTGTTTTGTTTTTTTGTAGATCTAGGACTTCATTTTCTTCTTACATTCATGAAAAAGACTTGGTCATCACTGATAGTTTTTTGGAAGTTTTTTGTTACTTCTCCAAAGTCACTCTGGATTACAAAGTCTAAACCCCGGTTCTGGGAATTCAGATTTTTATTTATTTATTTTCTGCATTAAAATCATTGCAATTCTCCTAATATACACACAAAAAATCTGTTATTCTTCTGGGGATATATTAAAAAATAAATAAAAGTGAAATAAGGGTGCCATTAAATATGGTTCCAGTGTAGCTTCCTCTGATTTAATGAAGATGTGTGGGAACAAAACAAAAGGGCCCCTTGGCAGAGCTGAGAATGAAGCCCTTGGAATCTGTCCAACCCCATTACAATTCTCAGCGATAGGGTTCACCCATCAGTATTTGCTATGGGTAACTCATTTGTTGCTGTGCCACGCCAGCTTGATTTAACTAGCACATCTGAACAATGCCAACACAAGCCTGAATCCTGAGCATTTAAAACTAGCTGGTGAAGGCAGATGGCATTCTCCAGTTCTCACACTGCTCTACTGCAGAGAACTAAAGTTTAAACTATCAGCTACCTGCCATTTTTGAAATTGCTGCAGATAAAAACTCTTTGATGATTTCAGATTTCTGCTGCTTGCTTGCAGGCTTACAGAGAATAATTGCTACCATAAGAAAACTACTGAAATAGACAATAAACTGATTTTGGCTGGAAGTACATTGTAATTCTGTTCTATATTGGTATGTGCTGCACCACAGAGACAAGTGTTTGTTTTAAACAACAACAAAAAAATAGCTAAACTGAGGTGGAAGAAAAACAACCCACCAGTTTAATAGTTCTGATATAATAATTTGTGAACCAGCTAAGACAGAGACTTATTTGTTAGTGAAAAGATTAAATAGACTATGTCTGATATATATAATATTAAAAAAAAAAAAAAAGGGGCCATATGCCATCCTGAAAGGCTGCAGAACAAAGGAATGAGGCACAACATAATCCAGAAAAAAAGACCCCATCTGTAAGGGGAAACCATTAATGTGATATGTCTCCCTCATTCTTTGAAGTCTTATCCCCATGCTTTACTAAATGGCAAGATCATCTAACCTCCGTTCTCCTTCTCAAGATCTTATTATTTATCTGAGCTAGGTCTTATATTGGTTCTCATTATCTCTGGTTCCTATGATGGTAAAGAGATTTATTTTTATTGATTAAATACCACAAACCTCTAAGGTCTAAAAGCATCTCTGGAAGTCACCTAGGCCAACCTCCCTGCTCAAAGCCAAGTGAAATAGAACAGGTTTCTCAGGATACTGTCCAGCTAGGTTTTGAATATCTCCAGCAGAGGAGAATCCACATCCTCTCTGGGAAACTGAGGAACCTGTTTCAGTGTTTGATCAACAGTTTTGTTTTTTTTTCTTCTTATGATTAAATTAAATTTCTGGGTTTTGTTTTGTGTTTATTAGCTCCTGTCCTGTCACTGGGTACCAACGAGAAGAATCTGGCTCTACATTTTTTCACACCCTCCCATCAGGTATTTATACACATGGATAAGATTCCCCCCTGAGCTGCTTGATGGCACCTGGGGCTACGCAACTCGAGTTGAAGTCTTGAGGCTTCAGCTCTGTCATTCATAATAAACATTATAAATAGTGTGAGATCTCACTGCAAACAAAACTATTTACAAAAAAGTACATCTGTTCATTCTTTTAAACCTATTTATTGTATCGATTCTAGCTGTTTTAATTACTTAATCAAATATTGTATAGCCCCAAATCAAATGTCTCCTGGCTATCTAAGAGCACTGTACCAGCACCGCTGTATTTATTAACTTAGCATATGCTCCTTGCAAATGAAGATGTCACATTAGTTAGATGGGATGTACTTTCCATAAAAAAAAAGCAAGAGTGAATCTTTCTTAAATTATTATAGAGTTATTTGGGTTTTCTCTTTACCCTTTAGAAAATATCAGTTTTGCATTCAGTTCTCTGAATTATCTTGTGTTACTGAATTTTGTAAAAATTGACATGAAAATTGAAAGTTCAGAGATGGTCTTTGACAGTTCTACAATTCCTTGGTGTAAACTATCGGATATGTTAATGTAAATATGTCTAACTTAACAACAGTAGTTTAACATGTTTCTTAGACATTTCTTGTAGCAGAAAGCATATCATTATGATATGATGTGACTATTTTCTTCACCTTTTCCCAGTTGCAGAAGGGAAATGTGTACTCAAAATATCGGTGCTATTATTGACAATTCTATAACCCCCATCTACAAAATAATTAACATAATTTCTCTTCATTGCACATTTTTTGTTATTTTTGTTTTCTATTGGTCAGTAAGAGATACCAGCTTCTTTTGCTTTATCTGTTAAAACAGGAGATTGGGCTAGATAATCTTCAGAGATCCCTTCCAAACTCCACAACTCCAGCACTGCACATGATGAATCAAAAGGATTTACTTCAGAAATGCTGATGAGTCAGAAAAAAACACACTTTCTCTCCTTTTTTTTCAACTACATTCTTCCTAAACGTTGGTTTAAAATTGCAGTCTTGCCATCAGTTTTCATCAAACTTGAGCTAAGACAAAATTCTTTTCATGAATGACAAATTCCAGCTCCTTGAGTTATCCAAGATAATATTACTGTTGTGACCTTTGCTGTCCTGATTAGAGAATCATAGATCTTATAATAAGCAGGCTGGAAGGGACCTCTGGATGTCTTTGGACCCACTTTCCCCCTCCATTTAAAGCATTAGCAAAAATTTGCTGATGTTTACCTTTTTGCAAGTGGAATGTAATGTTAACAGAGCTGAAAAAGAATACAAGCAAGGATGGAGGGGGATGAAGAGAGTAAAATACATGAGAGCAGAATGAGTGCTAAAAATCATAAAGTAAAATAAGAAGGCCGGTGAAGAGAGAGGTGTTGTTCTTAAAGTCAGCTTTGCTGCACATTTAAATACATACCTATCTGATACATCCAAGTTCTTATAAGGCTGATGCTACTATATTATATGAGTATGCATACACACATGAACACACACACATGCACATTTTCCTCTTGATATTTCCTTACTGAACCAGTATTGATTTCTTCCCTAGACCTCATTTCATATTGTGCCCTGAAAATTAAATGATCTATTTAGTTTCAATACAGCCCAGGTTTCTAATTGGATTTTGAGGCAGTAATTTATGTAATATTAATGGATACCTCCAGAAAACCACTAATTAACAGCTGACTTTTATTTTTCGAAAGGAAGGAAGGAAGGAAGGAAGGAAGGAAGGAAGGAAGGAAGGAAGGAAGGAAGGAAGGAAGGAAGGAAGGAAGGAAGGAAGGAAGGAAGGAAGGAAGGAAGGAAGGAAGGAAGGAAGGAAGGAAGGAAGGAAGGAAGGAAGAGAGAAAGAGAGAGAGAGAGAGAGAGAGAGAGAAAGAAAGAAAGAAAGAAAGAAAGAAAGAAAGAAAGAAAGAAAGAAAGAAAGAAAGAAAGAAAGAAAGAAAGAAAGAAAGAAAGAAAGATAAAAAAAAAAAAAAGAAGAGTCTTTTTTTTTTTCTTTCTTTTCCTCTAGGAGTGGTCTGAATTTAATTAGCAAAAGTCAGCACACATCACGGACATTTTGGGGAGCATCAAAATACATTATGTATTTGATCACCTCATGCCTATAAAAACGGCTAAATAATTTAAATGCAATTCAATAAAATGTGTTTTCAATGAAAAGCTTCGGGTCTGGGTGATGAATTAAAAGCTTCACATAACCCAGAGATTTTATAAGCTACTGCTGAACAAATTCAAAGTAAAAGATTATATTTTGTTTCCTTCTTTTATGTAGTAAGATTTCTTCATTTTCTGTTTTTTTTTTTTTTGTTGTTGTTTGTTTGTTTGTTTGTTTGTTTCCCATAACAACAGTGGAATAAATATATACAGCGTCGTTTAAATATTTTATGAAAAGAAAAGAGGAAGATTCAGAGCTATCACCTCATCATTAAAAGAAGAAGCCTACTTGCTTGTTCAGCAGGTGTTTTATTTCCTACTTACCAACATGTATTCCCCTAAAAATAAAGGATTTAGCGAAATGTACACTGGGATAACCAGAACAATACTGAATCTCATTATAAATTGATATTTTCAGCACAGTTTCAAGAATTAAACATATTAATCTTTTGGGAATTTTTCTTCACAAAATATTCCTTCCATGTGTTAACAGTTACATGTCTATTGAACTAACTATTATCATGTATAAAACAGAATAGTTGTAACAAGTGCTTATTTATCTTTTCATCACTACTTTGTATTGCCTTTTACACTGATATCATTATTATTTAGTGGTATTTCATGCTAAGTTACTAGAAGCAAGATGAGTAATCAGGGCAATAAATATACAGCCATGTTTACATCTGGGAATACATCATTTTGGGGTCTGATCTGTTCAATAACATGAGTTCAAATGACTGACAAGTAAGCATTTAATAACAAAAGCTAAGTCTCTTCAAACCTGTTTAAAATCAGTAAAAATTGAATAAATAAGTATTTTAAAAGAAAAATTCCTGCTGTGGGTAAACCAGTCCAGTGCAGTTCTTAAATGTGAATGCAAAATTGGATTTAGAAACTTCAAAGCTAAACATTGCAATAGCCAATTATTTTTCAGTCTTTTACTCTTATCATGGGAACCATGATCTCCAATTAGACAGTGGAGCATCTGATGACTTATGCAGAAAAATTGGTCCTTTAGCATGAGGTTCAGGAAAAGTACAAAAAACCATTTTCGCAAGAGATAGCCAAATAATTTTTGGACATTAATGGTACTTAGACACGAGGTCTAAGCAACTCACTTTGGTCAGAATGGGAACAGTAAGAGGCAGCTTCACACGAGAATGGAAAGTGTCAGGATTACAGACTGGGATTTACTGAAAGATTTCTAGTGAAAGTCAGCTGCAGGCTCACTGAAAGCTGAACCTTCTTCATTTCTACCAGCTGTGTAGAATATCCTACATGGTCCAAGGTATGCTAAAACTATCTATAGTATATCTATACTTTTAAACGTGAGCAAAAGTTTGATTTAACACTTTAAAGTTTATTGTGAACCTCTTGTTTTCAGTAGGCACCACATGTGGCTTTAAGGGGGAGAGGAGGAAGGACACAGAGCACACTCAATGGATTGTGTAATTTTATACATGGATTGTGTAATTCTATATAAACTATATATATATATATTTATTTTTTTTCAAGAACAAATGCGCCTGAAAGCATCAATGGACATTGAACCTCAGTGCTTATTCCTGCTCCCTGAATACATCAGAGGCAACAATCAATGGTACCAAAAATTATTTTTCAGTGAAAAAGAAGATGAGTGGAAAACATGAATGGAGAAATGAGGTTATTTGGCCAATGTCAGATCGCAAGTCAGTTGTAAAACTGGGAACAGTCATGTTTCGCAGTTGCTAGCCAATATCCTAATCATTATTTAGCATGACCTCCTTACTATGAAACTGTAAATTGGACAGTGCTTAGAAGCACTGTCATCAAGTTGTTAAGATAGTTTTCCTCAAAGGTTCTGCAGTGATTTGCTACATTTACATTTAAATGACTGAAGTGAGCCTGCTTACTTCCACCAGGTCCATTAAAGATGGATGAAGGTTTGCTTTTAGGAAGCAGTTCCAGAAAGCATTGCATTTTCCCTAGCTTCTCTGAAGTTAAATACTGACAGGAGTGAACTGAATCTCTCTGTCCCACATTGTCACTGGGTACTTTTACATTTTCTTAACATCCCTTTGTTTATGGGCCAGTCACTGCTCAGGGAGCAGAAACCACGTTTAGAAATCTCAGTACCAGTACATCAGAAATGTCATTTGAGGAACAGATCAACACAATTATCGCCATTATTCTTCTCTCCTCTAAGGACTGTTTCCAGGTCGTAGACACCTATTGTGGATGCTCTGGGAATAATGAAAACCATTAACAGATTGTTAATGTGACTTGGTAACAGACCAAGCAGAGACTTATAAAACAATAAAGCTTTACAATCAATCTGATGGGTAACTAGGCTCTGATGGAAGCAGGTATAACATCAGTTAGGGCCAAGTTTTAACTCTTCTTAGCACCCCAGTGGTGCAGAGCCACCAGAACTAGCTGTCTGGATCAGATCTACAAATGTTTTGAGGTTCATAAACCTTGGGGAGGTTGTCAGATGACCTGAAGGCTGAAGCTGATGTGGCACCACTGAACTGAGCCAATAAGCATCCTCAGGAACTTGCAATGTTTGCATCCCACCTGGTAGCAAAATTGACATAGGTTTTAATTTTTTTTTTTTTTTTTTCTGTCCTCTGCCAGGGCCAACGTTCGTTTCTCCCCCTTTTTTTTGGGGGGGTGGGGGGGAGGAGACAGAGAAGAAGAGGGAAAGATCAGGGCGGGGGGTAGTGGTGGTGGTAAGATTCTTTAGTTCTTAAAACTAGCACAATAAAAGAGTAAGAATTACCATGTCACAAAAGATCCGCAACTGTGTGCCCTGAAAATGGTCAGTAAGAGAAAGCAGAAAAAAAAAATAATTAAAAAAAATTACAATTTTGCTTCAGAAACCGGGTTTGCTTTACTCTAATACTGATCTGTTCTGCTGCCTAGGTAAGTCACATTGACTCTCTGGACAGTTTCCTCTCTTAACCTGTGTCTGACTTGCCTGTATTTTAAGCTCTATGTGTTTCATAAGAAACTCGCCTTGCCTTGCCTTGTCTTGCCTTGCCTTCCCCAATCCATTCCCACTCTGTTCCCACTCCTTTCTTTTCCTTTTTAATTTTTCCTTTTTTTTTTTTTTCCCTTTCTTCCTCTTTCCTTTTTGTTTTCTTCTCTACCTTTCCAACTTCCTTTGATTATTCAGAGTGCTGCTCAACTTTATATTACCCTTTGTCTTAGAAAGCCAACATTTTCTGTATCCCTGTGTAATTTTAACATTCTCCATTTCTGGATCTTCAGGCTGAACTACCTTCACAGTCTGGAAGAGCACAGCACCGAGTATGCTAATCCAGGAGTTAAGGTTTAGAGCATCATAGCTGGTGATAACAAGATATTTACAGCCCAAGCAGACTCAGATTGAGCTGCGTGCTCTGTCATTTTCATTTTACGAGCCTGCTCCATAAAACTGTTCCCATATGGTTAAAGTTAGGGATAAACAAACAGGTTCTGATCAAGTAAGAAACCAGTCAAAACTTTGCCCAAGGTTCATAATGAACTTTTTTTTTTTTTTTTTTAAATCTCTGAAATATTGGTTATGTAAATTTTAAAATCTTCTCTTGCTTTTGTCTGCTGGATCTTTATTTTTAATTTAATCTGAGATTTAAAACACAAAAGAACGTCTGTTTTATATTAGCTCTGATTTAATTGGAAGAAGTAGAAGTAGCAGTTTTACAAGCTGCTGTCATGCAAAAGCCAATAAAAGTTAAATGCAGCCCCCAACCAGAATTAATACACCTATTTTCAGGGTTTCAGCAACAAAAGGAGATAAAATAAGCAACTCAGAATATCTCCATCTCACAGTACCCTGAGATACAGACAACCTGAAACTGTCAAGATCAGCTAAATCATGCTACCTACCCAACCATTTGAATGAACCAACTCAGCTCCAGAACCAAAACAACCATGTTTGCATGTCACTTAGCAGGGCTTGCTTATTTAGACACTTTGTCACACAAATGTGATTACACCACACTGCTTATGTGGCTATACCTGTGGTTCTGCATCCACTATTTTGTGCTTGTGTTCCTAGAGCACTGGCTAATAACAACCACATTTCCTTGTTTTATGTAAAAAAAAAAAAGCAACTGAGATGATACATTTTCCCATGTTTTAGCTTAGATGGCCCTTTCTGACAAGCATCCTGTCTATCCATGTAAAAAGAATGCTGAACCATTAGAATGAGAAAGTCACAATAGGAAAGGATTAGGATACCTTTTTTTAGACCGACTGCTCTAGCTAGAAAAAAAGCATATCATTTTTGGGCTCAGAAATATATATATATACATATAATATATAATAAGATATATATGCATATATAAAATATATAATATATATTACATATTATAGCATATGTAATATATATTATATTATATTATATATTATATATAATACATATATATTATATTTATATTTATATTTATATTTTTTCCTTTTTTTTTTTTTTCCCCACAGAAGCTTCTGTATCTGATAATCTGATAGTTCATTTGTTTCTTACTTTCTTTGTTTATATATTGCCCCACGATACTATTCAAATCACTGGATTTAAACATAAAACCAAACATAATCCAACTTATCTCATGCCACAGTACAATGAACTTGGGACATTTCAATTTAAATGATGAGATTATGAGTCCTAAGAAATGTATATCTACCAATAAATAAATAAATAAATAAATAAATAGCATTTTGACTAAACACTACCAGAGCCTAAGGACCTTAAGGCAAGCATAGGGTAAACCATTTTCATAAACAAATTTGGCCTTTTGTCTTCAAATAGGACACTACAGTGTAAGAGCTGAATACAGAGGAGTTTTGACTAGTGTACTTGGAGAGTGTATGAAGAAGTACACCCAGAAGACCTGGGTGCCTGATAGATATGCACTTCTGAATCTCTTGAGATTTGTGCATCCCTAATCACCCATTTAGCTTCTGCCTGC
Source organism: Netta rufina (assembly GCF_964035555.1). NCBI lineage: Eukaryota > Metazoa > Chordata > Aves > Anseriformes > Anatidae > Netta > Netta rufina. Next base: position 2,845,151 of record NC_140126.1, on the reverse strand, counting down.
TGTAACAGATACACTGGACAAAATGCATCCACAGTGCTGCCAAATGTTCTTACTTCATAAAAAAAAAACACCGTTGTATTTACTGTGGAAGACTGGCAGGGGAAGATAAATAAATAAAAAGCCCACATCCTGCCTCAAGTCAAGGAACTGGAGTGTGAAGGCCCAACAATTAGGGGTTTAAGAGCAGCTAAAACCTTGGCTGAGATGAAAGTCATTTTTCTCTGACCAGGCTTTTAATCTTACTTGATGATCCACTTCTGCCTGCTGTAAGGGAGGCACTTGTCTGAGAGGCATTATGTAGGTATGACTGGACTGTGACAAGGAGAGGTCACAGCTATTCAGTTCTTGGTTAGCCCTGCCCAGATGGCATAAAGCTATCAGAGATTTTATATGGTGAGACAGGAAAGGTGTGCTTAAGTTTCTAGTTAAATGGCAATTGCACATCATTCAGGGCTTAGATAGCTCATGGACAGAGAATGGAAGATGAAAATACTATATTAGTTATCAACTTTCGATGCCTTTTTGGAGGAACTTTTCATGGTAGTGCTCTGAGCACTTGATCACACAGGGTTGACACAGATCATGTCTTGGTTCATAATTGAGGCCTTGATTTCCAGTGGTTTGGGGCAGCTTTAACTCAAAACTTAACCTTCTCCACTGAGTTTAGTTCTCTGATCTATGGATATTTCTAGTTTTGTTCTATCTATTTGTGAGTCTTTGCTCAAACTGATGATTTTATTTTTCCCCCCCCAAAAATCTTACTGTACCGTTAAATCAAAATATGGAAAAAGTGAATCCCAGGAATAATGCCAATGAAAAGACACAGAGACTGATTATGTTATTAAGCAAGAACGTTCATTGTGTCTTCTCACTCCTGCTGGTGTGATGATGTCCCTTCTTCTGAGATGAGTCTGTCATGTGTCTTACCTTTCCTGACCGTTACGAGACACTTCACTTAGCTAAGCAAGCAGAAAATTATCTGGAGTATTTCATTATTCTATTCTCTCTTTTCTGATGATGATGAGCTGAATTGTACCCCAAGTGCTAGAACTGTGTAAAGGACCAGAGTCTGTGCAAAACCAGAGCTGGGGGAAGACAGCAGAGAAATGGAGTCATTCCTTTTAGTAGCAATGAGCTACTTGGGTGGGTACAGCCAACTTGTTGACTGCACTACAAGAATCTGGTTCCACATTAAGCTAGTAAGGTTGAAAAAAAAAAATATATATATATATAAACATATAAATATATAAATAAATATATATAATATATATACATAATATATAATATATAAATATATATAAAATATATATATATATTTTTTTTTTTCCTCTCCCTGACTCCACCCATTTTTTTGCACTTTAACAGGGACAAGAACACAGCCAGAAAGCTCTGAGAGACTAAAATGAGTAGAAGCTGGCATGCTGTAGCCATTCAGCCCATTTATATTCCTTCAAAGGCCTAGCATTTCTGTTCAGTTACTGCTCTTGACCAACCATTTGTGTGGTAATCCTGAACAAGTCTAATATGGAAAAAAATATATATTAAATATACTGTGATGGTTTTGCCCCTCAACAGATTTTTTTTTTAGGTGTTCATTGAGTTGTTTGATCCTTATAATTACTTCTGGTCCTCAAACAGTTATGGAATAGGGTGCAGTCATATGTTATGCCTTTCTTCTCAGGAGCTGTGGTGACAATTTCAGTCTCAGTTCTTCTGTTGATTGCTCCCTGCAAATCTTACCCTAAAATGTGGAGTACTTCAGCTTAGACCTTTGTGATGCCACAAAATATATGTTTGCCCTGTAAGCCAGAGAGCTGATAGAGGGATTACGCTTTGTGAAGCTCAGTATCTCCCAGCTGTTGCCTTCGGAGAGATGCAGATTTGTCCTTCCCTTGACCCAGAGCCATGTGCCATCTGGCTGGCTGTATTTACTCATGACATGGTTTCTCTAACAACCTCTTCTTCTTTGGAGAATTAGGTCTGCTCCTGGAAAGCAGGAGTAAAGCATTTCAAGCACACTAGGGCATGCACTAAAAATGATGAGGAGACCTGTTGAGCAGATCAGAACAGATAGCGCACTGACCTGTTGTGGAGTTCAGGTATAATATTCTTTATTCTGTTTTCTGTTTGCATTTATTGTCACCTGTATTACACTGGATTTTTCAGAGCTGAAATATAGATCCTGGTAGTGGACACCAGCAGGTGATTTGTTTCAATGACAGAACGGGGATTTTGGCTAAAGCTGTGATGTAATTGCTACTGTAATTGATCCCATGCTGGAAAGCCAAGAAACCTGTCCCATTTTGCATTTGCAGCTTCTGTGCCCCAGGTTGCTGCTTTCAAGCCTGACTTGATATATAGTCAGCTCCCAGGATATGAATGAGATACCCTTTCTGCCCTTGCTTCCTGAAAGGGAAGAATAGTGACACTCCTATGTCAGTGCACAAAGCATAGGGATTCACATAAAAAGCCATGAATGTTAAAATTATGAAACTCAGAGGCAGGAGATGAATTCAGATTAAATCTAGTCCACTCTGGAGACTTTTAATTATTAACCTCAGTAGGAAATGTGGGGTAACAAAAAAAAATCCTGAAGTCTAAAATGGACATATAAGGGTATTAGAAGAGAATTTACAATGTAGAAGAGAGTAGATGTGGAACGGTATTGCCATCTGCAGTCATTAGACTAAAGATAAGTTTTTGCTTGCTTTCACTGTTAATCTGAGCAATCACAGGAATATTTGGTTATCAGTTAAGTAAATTAGCAAATTGTCACACTAAAATGGCTGTTTCTCTGAAAAGGACAATTGGAAAGGATTCCTTCTTGAGTGAGAGTGGGAAATTGATAATTTGTACTCTTTTAAATTCATATGAATTTTAATTCTCCAAAGCCCGAAAATAAAATTCTTCACCAACACTCTGAAGTATGAGGATCCGAGGTCTTGGACACTTGAGCAACTGAGATGTCACTAATAGTGAAAATGCTGGCCCTGCTTTGCCATCCATTTCCTGTGTCTGGTTAGAGATGTCCCTTAACTTCCACAATTATGGATATTAACATGAAAACAAGAAAATGTCGTTAAAAGGTGTTATTTTTTTCTGGTGTGGTTTTGTTTTGTTTTCTTTTCTCTACATCTCTAATGTCACTGGTGAATAATTATTTCAGAGGTCAGTCTTGTGAACTCATTAATGTAGTAAAAGACTAACAACAACAACAACAACAAAAAGGCTGAGTGTATAGTCAAAGTGTTTAATATTATTACATACATATAAATTCCTCTGATTTTTTTACCATAGTTATCAGAGAACCAGTTAAATGGTGATGCAATTTTCTCCATACTAATGGACCAATATGGGTGGCATAAGAATCCCACTGCCATTCAAACCTATTTTAAACAGTAAAGGTATGGCTGACATGTCTCCCTAAGATTTTTTATTTTTATTTTTATTTTTTTTGGGGGGGTGGGGAGGAGGGGTAAGGAGAAAGGGAGGCGGTGGATAAATATCTTACTTCTGTATGTCTGAAACTCTCTCTGTTCTACCCAAGACTAAAAACAGCTTATAAAAATAGCCATTGCAAACTTAGAAAGTAATTTCTAGCAAGAATTTAAGATATGATAAATTTGTATCAATCACCTCTGAAAAAAAAAAAAAGAAAACAAACAAACAAACAAAAAAACTTTCTACCTCTGAATATAAAAAAGTCATCAAACAACAGAAGATATTTTTCACTCATAAAGTGTGGTAAATACTGAATTTTGATAAATAATAAATTTTCATTTCCTCAGAGAAATTAAGTACTCTGAAGCTGGAGTACTGTGTTCAGCTCTCTACCCACGACAAGAAGGGTATGGAAGTATTAGAACAAGTTCAGAGGAATCCACAAAGATGACCAAGAGGCTGAAGAACCTCTCTTATGAAGACAGGGTGAGGGAGTTGGTGTTGTTCAGCCTGGAGGAGAGAAGGCTCTGGGGAGACCTTACAGCGGCCTTGCAGTATTGAAGCGTGCCTAGAGGAAAGCTGGGGAGGGACTACTTGTCAGGAAATGATACCAGAAGTAGTAACGGCTTTAAAATAATAGAGGGTAGATTTAGGCTAGATATTAGGAAGAAAATCTACATTCAAAGGGTAGTGAGACATTGGAACAGGTTGCTCAGAGAAGCTGTGAATGTCCCAACAAGTGTTCAAGGCCAGGCTGGATGGGACTTTTCGCAACCTGCTCTGCTGGAAGATGTTCCTGCCCATGGCAGAGGGGTGGAATTAGATGATCTTTATGATTTATTCCAATTGTTATATATGGAGTGGTAATTAGTGTCGAGAAAATAGTTGATATTAATAAAGAAGAGGGAGATTTGGGACTGTGGCCATGGGGGTCAGAAAGCCCCATGCCTGACAATAACATCAGACTCTTAATGAGGCCATCAGGAATGTAAAGGGAACAAAGAAGGGTGATTCAGGAGACACCAGCCATGTTTCTTGTTCTCCAGCTGTTAAGGCATGGAAGTTTCTGGGTGTTTGCTGTTGCTGTTATATGCAAGGTTGCATATGCTGTTGCATATAACAGTAACAGCAAACACCCAGAAACTTCCATGCCTTAACGGCTGGAGAACAAGAAACCAGCTGGAGAACAAGAAACCAGAGACTGCATGGAGTCTCCTGAATCACCCTTCCTTGTTCCCTCTAAACTCTTTTATATTCCTGATGGCCTCATTGTTAAGAGTCTGATGTTATCATCAGGCATGGGGCTTTCCGACCCCCATGGCCACACTCCCAAATCTCCCCTTTCTTTATTAATATCAACCATTTTCTCAACATGAATTACCACTCCATATATAACAATTGGAGTAAAACAAAGCTCACAAGTTCTCAAAACTTAAGAAAGGAGAAATTAAAGGGTTGAAAAAAAGAAAAATTGTACATATATGGTATAGAGAAACATCAAGTAGCTTGTGAACCTGTAGTAATCAGCCAATGAGGAAACAGGGGAGGTGATCAGGCATTGGGTAATAGCAAACAAAGGTTATGATTTGTTTACTAAAATGCTCTCCTAATTGGCAGGATGCCCGCCATTGCAATTGCAAATAACATAGATTCACAGAAGATCCTCTCTGTTATATATAGAGTGATAATTTGTGTCAAAAAAGAGGTTAATATTAATAAAGAAGGGGGAGACTTGGGAGTGTGGCCATAGGGGTTGGAGAGCCCCGTGGCAGATGATAACATCAGACTCTTAACAAGGAGGCCATCAGGAATGTAAAAGAGTTTAGAGGGAACAAAGAAGGGTGATTCAGGAGACACCAGCCATACAGTCTCTGGTTTCTTGTTCTCCAGCCGTTAAGGCATGGAAGTTTCTGGGTGTTTGCTGTTGTTATTATATTCAAAGTTGTTTGACCAATGAAAAGTTGTTTTGAAAAGAACTGCTGTGGGGAGAAGTGTATAAGAGGGGAGTCTGTCCCCAGGATAAAAAAAAAAAAGGCAACACGATGTAATGAAGTTATGTCGTCATTGGGGGGGCAGAAAGAAGGAATGAAGAGGAGCAGGCTAGCGGAACGGAGATCAGGACGGGAACAGGCACATTGATTGTCTCATGAAGATAGGTTCGACCAAACTCAGCAAACTGCTCAGAGAAGCTCGTACAGAAAGTCGTTAGAAACAGGCGCACTGGAGCTGGAGAGAAGCTCGAGCTGAAAGAAGAGACCCCTCGCTGGTGAGCAGCTGTGCATTATGGGGAATCATATGTCCTTAGAAACAAAGACTGTCCTGGTAACCTTACAGCTTATTCTCCTTATTAAAAATCAGACAGCTTATGATCCTGAAATATGGGACCAAATTGAGGTTAAGGTGTGGGACTCTGCAACTAAAAACGACAAGGTTGCAGTGGAATTGCTCAGCATCTGGTGAGCAGTCTCTGAGGCCTCAAAGAGCCATGTGGGACCACAGTCTGGTAAACATGTGGTTTACCAGACAGTGAGGGAGCTGTGGGCTCCTTTACTGATCTGACTGCTACGTTATCGGCCCCTCTGCATCGTCATTGGCCCCTCTACCACTACAGCCATCAAAGGCTTTTGCTGTTACTCCCCCTGTTGACCTGAATGTGCCTTTTGACCCAGGCCCTATTCGCCTTGAAAAGGAGATGGATATGCTTCTCTTCGATTCGGGAAGAACGGGATAAATAAGGCCCAAAGACTGAGTTGCTTGACAACTTAAAGCAAGACATATTGTTCAAAAGGAATGGAAAACAGAGATGTGTTTGTAATCAAGAAAAGGAATGGAAAATGGAGACTGTTAAGTCATGGAACTTAAAGGATTGTTTGTTACCTTTTTTGTTTGTACATATGTATATGCGTACTCGAGTTTAGTAAGTCATGGAACTTAAAGGATTGTTTGTTACTTGCCTTTTATATCTTTTATAAATATTTCTTTTATAAATATTACTAAACTCAGATTGAGTTGATACTTAATTAATAACACAATACAAACCGTTCTACAATTCTGTGATTTTATAAATTAGAATGGGTTAGATTTTCAAAAGAGCATCTTCTCCATGGATCAGATCTGCAATTAGATTGAGCATTCAATACTTTATTACCAGTCTACCTTTGTCTAAGAGCCCTAACCGTGGTGGGGATGAATATTCCACAGCTTTTCTAGGAAATGTATTCCAATGCATCTTTGCTAGACCTTAAAGATTTTAAACTTAATTCTGCCAAACCATTTCATCTCTCAGTGTTGCTTCTGTTCTGCAAAAAAATATTTTAAGCACTTTAACAAAAACAAAAGGGTTGAAGAAATGCAAATTTGCAGGAGCTGCTGGCTGATAAAATGTATTTTTGTTTTATATTGAATAATACCACCAGCTAGGTCATCTGTGAACATCTGTGATCCATCAACATACTCACATAAATACCAATATTTTGAGATAAAAGTCTAAGTCAATGAACTTTATGGCTGTGGCAAACTCATTATGCTGTGCATGTTATTCTGTCACAAGAAGTCATGAAAACAATACTGAAAAATTAAGAGCAAGTGTTGAAGATGAGTTTTAATCCTGAAGTCCTACATCAAGGAAATGGTTTCTGAGTAGAGTTCTAGTTAAGACATCAGCTTTCATCTGAAATTTATCTTTAATGAATTACACAAGAGATGGAAGAATATCATTCATATGTTTCACCCTGGATTAATATGGATTGTTGCTCCCTAGGAGTGGAATCCTAAATCATTCATAAACTGCAGGACAAACCAGAGATTGGAGAAAGCATAAATATAGATGGATAAGGGATAACATGGCAGTCTTTTTCAAATACTATAAAGAGATAAAGAACAAAAAATTAACCATGGCAAAAACAGAATATCTAATAAAGACCATTGCCATAGGTCAAAGGAAGTGTTTATTCTACTTGCGATGCTTCACTAATTTGGATTAGTAAATCCAAATTGTGCCTCCTCCAATACAGGAGAGACACTGATAAAACAGAGAAAACAAAAGGGAGTCATGAAGTTGGGTAAGAGACTGGAGCACATGATGTGCACAAAGACAATGAGGAGAGTTTGGAGAAGCACAAGAAAAGTTTAATAGGTGGTTTAATTGCAGTCTTCAAGTATCTAAATAGAGGGACAGAAAAAAAAAAAAAAAAAGGAAAAAAAAAAGATAAACTAAGGTCTTCATGGAAGTGCACAGCAAAAAGAGAAGAGGAAAAGGTCACAAAGTAGAAGAAAGGAAATTCTAGGTAGATACAATAAAAATAAAATTTGCATAGAGAGTGGCTAAGCACTGGAACTAATTGCCAACAAAGAATGTGAAATCCGCACCGTCAAACAGTTTCAAAACTTGATGGGACTGCTCTCTGCACAGCCTGAGCTGACTTGCAAGTTGCTCATGCTTTGAGTAGGAGGTTGTTCTAGATGAACTGCAGGGTTCCTTCCCAAACTGTTCTCAGATTTTCTGATTCTATAACACCACCAAGACAGAATGTCTGATATATACATGGAAATCTAACAACAACCAAAAAAAAAGCGGGGGTTGGAGGGGGGGAAGGGAGACAAAAAAACACACCCTACACCCCTACCAACATTAGTGCATTAGTGTTGGTATATTACACAACTGAATAGTGTTTCCAAGACAAAGGATGAAAATGTCATAATTTAAATTATTTCTAACTGATCATGACCAAGAAACTAGAAAAGTCCAGAAAGGATGTATGAGGTCTCCGATAAGTCTCCAATTATTTACATCAACATGAAACAAAGTACAGCACTTTTCTTTGGAAAGGGGTTTCCTGAGACTGAGACAATGGAAGATATTTCACAGAATCACAGAATCACAGAATTTTTAGGTTGGAAGAGACCTCAAGATCATTGAGTCCAACCTCTGACCTAACGCTAACAGTCCCCACTAAACCATATCCCTAAGCTCTACATCTAAACGTCTTTTGAAGACTTCCAGGGATGGTGACTCCACCACTTCCCTAGGCAGCCTGTTCCAATGTCTAACAACCCTTTCGGTAAAGAAGTTCTTCCTAACATCTAACCTAAAACTCCCCTGGCGCAACTTTAGCCCATTCCCCCTCGTCCTGTCACCAGGCACGTGGGAGAACAGACCAACCCCCACCTCTCTACAGCCTCCTTTGAGGTATCTGTAAAGAGAATTAAGGTCGCCCCTGAGCCTCCTCTTCTCCAGGCTGAACAAGCCCAGCTCCCTCAGCCGCTCCTCATAGGACTTGTTCTCCAGGCCCCTCACCAGCTTCGTCGCCCTTCTCTGCACCCGCTCAAGTACCTCGATGTCCTTCTTGTAGCGAGGGGCCCAAAACTGAACACAGTACTCGAGGTGCGGCCTCACCAGAGCCGAGTACAGGGGGACGATCACCTCCCTAGCCCTGCTGGTCACACTGTTTCTGATACAAGCCAGGATGCCATTGGCCTTCTTGGCCACCTGAGCACACTGCTGGCTCATATTCAGCCGACTATCAACCATCACTCCCAGGTCCTTCTCTGCCTGGCAGCTCTCCAATCACTCATCTCCCAGCCTGTAGCTCTGCTTGGGGTTATTGTGCCCCAGATGCAGGACCCGGCACTTGGCCTTGTTGAACTTCATGCAGTTGACCTCAGCCCATCGGTGCAGCCTATCCAGATCCTCCTGCAGAGCTTTCCTGCCCTCGAGCAGATCAACACACGCACCTAACTTGGTGTCATCTGCAAACTTACTGAGGGTGCACTCAATGCCCTCGTCCAGATCATCAATGAAGATATTAAAGAGGACTGGCCCCAGCACTGAGCCCTGGGGGACGCCACTAGTGACTGGCCTCCAACTGGACTTGGCTCCATTCACCACGACTCTTTGGGCCCGGCTATCCAGCCAGTTTCTAACCCGGCGAAGCGTGCGCCAGTCCAAGTCAAGAGCAGCCAGTTTCTTGAGGAGAATGCTGCAGGAAATGGTGTCAAAAGCCTTGCTGAAGTCAAGGTAGACCACATCCACAGCCTTTCCCTCATCCATCCAGTGCATCACTTTGTCATAGAAGGAGATCAGGTTCGTCAAGCAGGATCTGCCTTTCATAAACCCATGCTGACTGGGCCTGATCGCCTGCTTGCCCTGCAGGTGCCGCATGATGACTCTCAAGAGGATCTGCTCCATGAGCTTCCCTGGCACTGAGGTCAAACTGACAGGCCTGTAGTTTCCTGGGTCTGCCCTCCGGCCCTTCTTGTAGATGGGCCTCACATTTGCTAGCCGCCAGTCAACTGGGACCTCCCCCGATAGCCAGGACTGCTGATAAATGATGGATAGTGGCTTGGCCAGCTCCTCTGCCAGTTCTCTCAGTACCCTTGGGTGGATCCCATCCGACCCCATTGATTTGTGCACATCCAAGTGCTGTAGCAGGTCACCAACCAGTTCTTCGTGGATAGTGAGGGCCACATCCTGCTCTCCATCCCCTTCCACCAGCTCAGGGTACTGGGTATCCAGAGAACAACCGGTATTGCCGCTAAAGACTGAGGCAAAGAAGGCATTGAGCACCTCTGCCTTTTCCTCATCTCTTGTAACTAAGTTTCCCCCCGCATCCAGTAAAGGATGGAGATTTTCCTTAGTCCTCCTTTTTTTGTTGATGTATTTATAAAAACATTTTTTGTTATCTTTAACGGCAGTAGCCAGATTGAGCTCCAGATGAGCTTTGGCCTTCCTAATTTTGTCCCTGCACAGCCTCGCTACATCCTTATAGTCCTCCCTAGTGGCCTGCCCACTTTTCCAAAGATTATAAACCCTCTTTTTTCTCCTAAGATCAAGCCACAATTCTCTGTTGAGCCAGGCCGGTCTTCTTCCCCTCCAGCTCGTCTTTGGGCACGTGGGGACAGACTGTTCCTGCGCCATTAAGATTTCCCTCTTGAAGAGCGCCCAGCCTTCCTGGACCCCTCTGCCCTTCAGAACCACCTCCCAAGGGACTCCACCAACTAGTGTCCTGAGCAGCTGAAAGTCAGCCCTCCGAAAGTCCAATACAGCGGTTTTACTGGTCCCCTTCCTGGCCTCGCCAAGAATAGTGAACTCCACCATTTTGTGGTCACTCTGCCCAAGACAGCTCCCCACAATCACATCCTCCACCAGTCCTTCTCTGTTTGTGAAGAGAAGGTCTAGCGGGGCACCACCCCTGGTAGGTTCACTAACCAGCTGTGTCAGGAAGCTATCTTCCACGCTCTTCAGAAACCTCCTAGACTGCTTTCTCAGGGCTGTGTTGTGCTTCCAGGATATGTCAGGGAAGTTGAAGTCCCCCACAAGTACAAGAGCTGAAGATTTCGCAATTTCTGTCAGCTGCCTGTAGAACTCCTCATCCGTCTCCTCATCCTGGTTCGGCGGTCTATAGCAGACCCCAACCAGGACACTAGCCTTGTTGTCCCTGCCAGTCCTAACCCAAAGGGACTCGACCTTGTCATTCCCAGCCTCGAGTTCTACAACCTCGAAAGACTCTCTATTATAGAGAGCCACACCACCACCCCTTCTGTGCTGCCTGTCCCTTCTGAAGAGCTTATAGCCAGGCATTGCAGCACTCCAGTCATGAGACTGGTCCCACCACGTCTCTGCGATGGCAACCAAGTTGTAGCCTGCCTGCTGCACAATGGCTTCCAGCTCCTCCTGTTTGTTACCCATGATGCGTGCATTGGTGTAGATGCACTTCAGCTGGGCCATTACCTTATCCTCCGGCCTTGCCATCGTTCCCCCTGGCACAGCCCCAACAATCCTTGCTTCAGCCCCATCCCCCTTCTTACCTAGTTTAAAGCCCTCTCAATGAGCCCTGCCAGCTCCTGGCCCAGGATCCTTTTTCCCCTAAAAGATAGGGACCCGTCTGCGGCCATCAGGCCAGGTGCTGAGTAAAGTGCCCCATGATTGAAAAACCCAAGATTTCTGCGTTGGCACCAGCCCCGGATCCATGTGTTTAACAGGTGGGCTTTCCGTGTCCTCTCTGTACCCCTCCCTGCCACCGTAGAGATGGATGAAAACACTACCTGCACTCCCGCTCCATCCACTAACCGTCCCAGCCCCCTAAAGTCTCTTTTGATAGCCTTCAGGCTTCTCTCTTCAATGTTGTCACTGTCCGCCTGGACTATCAAAAGAGGATAATAATCAGAAGGGCGAACCAGGTTGGGAAGCTTCCTGGCTTCTATCCCATATTTATGGGATAAGAACAAGAGGTAGGTTTACAGAGTTAGAGTTTCACAACATATGTTTCATAAACATACAGAATAATGTTTATGTTTAATGTTTGTGTTACAAAGTCAGCAAAATTAATTGTTTTCTTTAAATCATATTACAACAAAATCTCACCTCCATTTTGCATGAATTAGGCACATGAATTATCCTGTGTGACATGTATTTCTTTATTGCCCTTCATCAGATAGTTGGAGTTATCTCAGGTTCAGAGATACTAATGGAGTCACTGAAGAGACTAGCTGCTGTCCAAAGGTAATACATAGGGAGACTGGTAAAATTATATTAGGCCAGGACAGTTGTAAGTAGCGTAATTCATTCTAGTTTAAAGTTAATGTAGCAAAAGGCCAATCTGACACGACACGTTTAAAACTGATTGTTTAAGATCTACTGCAGGAGGATTTGGATCCTTAACCGACTAAAACAGATTATGATCTTATAATAAGGGGAAAAAAGATGGTAGTGTCTCTGCCATTAGTCTGGTTAGTCTGTATCGTGCTGCATTAGTAGCAAATACTGCACTGCAGTAAACTATTCAGTTGGAAATAAGATTTTTTTTCACTCTTTTTATTTCTTTCCCTTCATAAAGAAGAATGAACTTGTTCTAGCTAAACAAAACATGAGCCACACAACTGGACTACTTCTAGAGATAGAAGTTTATGAAAAACTTACTCAAAATTCATACAATAACATACATATTACATACATACATACAAAATTCATTCATCAACACAGAAAGTTTGCTTTAAATACAGTATTTAAAAAAAAAAAAAAAGTATTTGAATTTGAAAACTAAAGATATTCCCATAAGTATTATCTAATATCTTTAGGTGAAATTGTGCTCTAAATGCTTATGATCATCTACTAATCTACTCATATGCTCACCTACTCATTTACTAAAAATCACAAATGGACGTAGTACAAACATTGTGAAATAGTGGGATAATTACATCAAATGTCTATGGTTTAGAAGAAAAAGATGAGCTGTTAATAGAAGAAGAATCTATGCTCAGTAAGACACAATGACAATTACAGACATAAGAAAGTCTGGGAGGAAGACATATTAAGTTCTGAAAAATGTAAACCAGCTGGCAGAATGAACTGAGGAAGTGGAATTCAAGTTGGACAATTTTCTCATGTTGAACAGAAGATATTTTGGGTGAAAAAAAAAAGAAAAAAGTGTTTCAAATCAGCTTATTGACTTCTAAAAACAAGAGACTTTATTTTTATCCATTTTGTGTGGCTTTTACATGAGTTTATTTGCCTTCGGTCTTCCATTTTAATAGTTTCTGTTGTTCAGTTTTTAATTTCTATTCTGTTACTTCCTGAGAGTTTGATAATGAGAATTTCCTGGTAATTTCCTTTTACAGAGTCTCTTTGACTCCACTTCATAAAAATAAATAAATAAAATAAAATAAAATAAAATAAAATAAAATAAAATAAAATAAAATAAAATAAAATAAAATAATAAAACGTGTTTAAGCATTGCAGCAGGCTTTTGTTCTTCCCTTTGTGAATGTGACTGCAAAAGAGCTTTTGAGAAAGGATTGTCCTTAGGTCAAAAAACTTTTTTTTTTTTTTTCTTTTTTTGCTACTGGTTGGTAATGAGGTATTGAAACTTGTTCGCCTGCACTAGGCTTCATTGCTCTTCCGTGGTGGACTAGAGACTCAGTGATGACCAGTCCCTATTCTTTTCTTCTTGTCTGCAGAAAGTCTGGACAGGGATCTTTTCCTTTACCAAGTATGCCTGCAGCACAGATGTATAGTAGGTACGAGCAAGTCTGGATCCCAGCTACAGAGTAGAAATATTTAAATACATATTTTTATCCCATTGGCTTCAATAGCACCTAAGGGCTTTTTCCAGTACTTTATCAAAAAGTGACTGCTCAGGACATGACAAAGATGAAGATTTGCATGTTCTTAGCCCATTAGTAGATATTAAAATCTCAACTTTTGGAGAGCTGAAGGAAGACAGATTATATAGTAGGTGGCTGCCTAGATTCTGAGGTGAGTTGTTTTGTGTTTTTCTTTTCTTATTCTCTTACTATGCAGGAAATATGATTTTGAGTCTGAAGGATTGGATTAGCAACAGGAACTGCATGCCAAACTCCTGCAAAAAGCTTTTCATTATAGATTTTAAAACTCACTTTAGAATGTATACAGGCAAAAATTGATATAAGCAAAATTGCCACCTGCAAGACAGATATGCCAGGTCACAAATCTGACTATAAGGTGCTACGCACCTGACAGGCACCTTTAATGCAGAATGAAAAAGGACAATCCTGTGATATTAAACACCACAGAAGTGAATTAGCAGAAATACCAACCAGATTCTTGCTCATGAGCTCCAAGTCAGACTTTTGAAGTACTCAGCACCCACAGACTGTTCTTGAGACACCTCATTGTCAATTTGGGTATGTAAAAGATTGGCTTCAGGGTCAAATAACAATGTCTGATTAATATTAACATTATTTGCCTGATCTTCAGATTGAATGACTGCTTGTAACCTTGTGCAGATAAAAGAAAACAAGTTATTTTAACTTAAACCTATTTCACTAAGAAAACAACGTGTTTTTATTGTTTTTGTTGTTTGTTTCTGTTTTGGCTTTCTAAAGAACTAACATACCTGTTGTTTGTTTGCAAAAGGCTAAGAATAAGACCTTCAGTGAGGTTACCTCTGCTTAGTGATGAATGGCAACAAATTGCAGCATTTTAGCTCTGTATTTGACCTCTACCCACAGAAGTCAACTGGTAACATTTTCTTTCCCTAAAAATGGTAAGTATTTCTGAAAATAAATAAATAAATAAATAAATAAATCAGAGCAATTATGAACTTTGATATTCTTCTTTTATCTTCATATTTCTAGTGGAAGCATAAACCATTCATTTGATGAAAAACATAATTATAGCTTTTGACACTAACTTGCTAGGTACTATGGGTCAGAGATTAATATCAAGTCATTTGATTTTTGTAATGACTTCTTATTAGTTCTTCTGTTATTTTGATCATTAATCAAATTATTCTGTTAATTTGATCACTGTGTCTCACTGTTCAGAGCTACCTAGTATCCTGGACTTGACAATCAGTGACATGGAATGCTATTTGGATATAACATTTAATTGGTATTAGTACAACAGCCCCAGAACAGACATAGAAAAAAATATGCTGAGAATTCTTGTATCCAACCACCAGTTATCCAATTCCCAGAACCAACTCTGCCTTACAGATTGAATGAAGGAAAAACAAGGAAAACGGTAAACTCTCCTGAAACTGACAGAGCTTTCGACATACAGGGTTAATAATTCTGTAAAATATGTTCTCTAGTTAAATTCTTTCTGTGCATTCCAGAAAGAAAAAAAAAAAAAAAAAAAAAAAAAGAATTTGGAAGACTGTCTATAAATGCATCATCTGGTGACATTTACCCTAATAGTATAATTAAGACAACTAAATTAAGAGAACTCCTAATGGGCTTTTTCCACGTCACTTATTATTTATATATCACTGCCAGTTCCATCCTTCTTCATATTTCATGTTTACATTTCAGAAGCATTGGAACAGATAGTGCTAGGCAACATACACATATATCATGATAAAAATATCTTTCCCAAGTAATTTGTACTCTAAAGCAAAACATTTTCTCTTAGAGATTTTTACCGCCCCTCAGATTAAGGACACAATCCTTCTGCTCTTAGAGATGTGCCTGTGCCACTGACTTAATTTCATCAAAGGAAGAGTAGACACATAGATGCACAGTGATAAGTGACCTGGAAATGCTTCTGCCGATATACAATGTCAGCAGTCTAAACCTCAGCCAGCTCTGGTTAATCTCTCATGACTCCAGGTGAATCAAAGATGGGACTGAGGACTATGGGAACTGAGACCAAATAGTTCTAGGGTTTCTAATCTCTCCTCATCTGGAAACCTTAGTCATTTTCATTACTTTTCTCATGACTTTTCTATTCCTGCCATATCAAGTTGACCAAAATGGAACATAGTTTTCAAGGTAAGAATGCACTACATTACTGATTTATCATTCTTCTCTTTACCATGCCTAGTGAAAATCAAAAAGTTACAATCATGAAGTAAAGTTGTAGTTGCAAGTAAAGCTCAGTTGCTGTCAGTTCCGGTAGTATGCTCTCTACAAATATGGCCTGTGAGAATCAAGGCAAAGCAAGGCAAGGCAAGGCAAGGCAAGGCAAGGAAAACACAGCACATAATGGATATTTAGTAGACCAGGGGATATTTTAAATTATCTTTGGACAGTTTCTTTCAGCAGATAAATCAATATTCAGCCTATTCTTTTGTCAGGTTGTGATGGTGGTATGAAAAAATAAGCTTTTATTTACATCTGAAGATGATTAAAAGCGGCACTGTGTTAGAATATTCAGTGGAAGCACTGTGATAGATAAGATGTCAAGGAGAGCTCCAGGAACTACAACAATGCTTTAAGAAGATAAATAAATATACAGTGTTATCTTCTAAGCTGAAGCCTCATATGACTTCACTTTTAAATATGTATGACCGAAACCTTTTTTGTTCTATCCACATCTTCACACATTTGTAAATGTTCTCTTACAAGGCAAACCAATAAGACAATGGAATAGATTACCTACAGAAGCATCCAACATACTACAGGGATATTCAAGAGCTGTGTGGAAAAAACAACTGTGAGAATATACTTAAAAAGGAGAGAAAGAAAGAAAGAAAGAAAGAAAGAAAGAAAGAAAGAAAGAAAGAAAGAAAGAAAGAAAGAAAGAAAGAAAGAAAGAAAGAAAGAAAGAAAGAAAGAAAGAAAGAAAGAAAGAAAGAGAAAGAAAGAAAGAAAGAAAGAAAGAAAGAAAGAAAGAAAGAAAGAAAGAAAGAAAGAAAGAAAGAAAGAAAGAAAGAAAGAAAGAAAGAAAGAAAGAAAGAAAGAAAGAAAGAAAGAAAGAAAGAAAGAAGGAAAGAAAGAAAGAAGGAAAGAAAGAAAGAAAACATTGTGGCAGTCAGGTCACAAAAGGAATACTTGAGTACTTGGTGAACTTTAGGTTTCTGGCTTTGCCATTCCCCAGATGGATTCAGACTGCAATAAACATTTTACTAGGTCTCATCAGCATCACTGAGGATGATGATAGTTTCTGCATTTTTGAGGAAGATCTCATGTTCCTTGTTGTCCTTCCAGTGCCCTGGGAGCTTATTCATTACATATTATTTGGTTGGTCCTTAGACTTGGCAAGCTTCATAGAGCTGGATGCAATACAGTCCTTTTTGTAGAACAATCTGCAGCAAAAATGAATGAACAAACACAAAGAATAGTTCAGCCTGGAACAATATTCTGGGGAGTATTTCTATTTACACACCCTATTCTTACTCCACATCTCTGATTTTGGCATTCTCAGATGCAACATGTTGGGATAAAGTAACTAAATTAGCACAAGTGCATTTCTGTGTAGGCTTGGTCTGAAAACATGATAATGAAAATACAATCCTTTCTTCTTGTGAACACATTATATATAAAATCAAATATACAATTAATTTTCAGAAATGCCTTCATCTCTGGAAAAAAAAAAAAAAGAAAAAAAAAAGAAAAAAAAAAGCCTCATGTACTGAAGCACTTAAACACCATTGAAAACCTAATGTATTTCTTGAACATTGATATGTCTTTTCTGGCAGAGGTTAAAAGTATGAGTGGTATCACAATAAAGCAATTTCCCATGTATCAATGACACACTAACGTAACCCCTCTGTAATGACAGCCTATGGCTGATTTCACAGCTGACCAGTTTAAATAGTGCTGTCGTTAGAAAACATCTTTGTATAAACAATTTTACATAAGTTATCAGAGATATCTACAGATTAATGAAATAGGGCAGTGCTCTAACAGGACACAGTGGATACTGAGGGATTCCTACAGGACATGTCTATCCTTTTTTCCTTGAATTGGGAGGCCATACAGCATTTAGATTCTCACTTTTGGGCTTGATCTGGGCTGATTCCACAGGATTCAATGCCAGAACTCATACTCTGGAGCAGACCACTTCCTCCATATGGTAACAATAGGAAGGTATAGCTACGTCTACTGGATCAAACTAAAAGTAACTCAAACCTAGCTTGACTTCTACACAAACACACACAAAAAAAAGCAGTTCCTTCCTGAAAGACTTTGTAATATAAGTAGTGTACGAGAGTCAGCAATGTAAAGCAAAGGAAAACTGGGAAGTGGTACTGGTTGCCAGAGTCACAGGAGCTAACGCTTCTACATGCCTCAGCTTTTGAAAGTGGTAGCATTTTTCTTTCAAAGTAAAGGAATGAAATAACTGTAACACAAAGCAAAATCCTCTTAAAGAGAAAATGTGTTTCACAGTGAAAAAGGAACTTCCTCCACCTTCCCTCATATTCAGTTTTAAAGTATACAAACAAATTATGGTTAACATATCCTTATCATTTAATTAAGACTTCTTAATTTGATTTTTATTGAAATAAGCAACTGGTTTCATTATCTATCTGACCTCAAAGATGTATATTACAACTTGCCCTGTGTTGTTTTTACCGTATCAATAGAAATGAATAATTCAGATGCCTGTTGCAGCTATTACATTTTTATCACCAATTAAGTCATATTTGGCTACATTTTCACCTCCATCTGATTCAGAATCTTGCATTTTCTTACTGGTTGCTTTCTATAGCCAGAAAGCAAATTATCCAAGAATAGAGTATTCAGAATTAGCACCAGTGTTCAACTTAGAATGTAGGCTATTTTTTTTTTCCAAGCAAGTAATTGCTTCTTTGTCCATTTGTATGCACAATAAATAAATAAACAAACAAACAAACAAATAAATGAATGAATAAGAAGCGGAAAATTTGATCATTATAACATGTAAAATGCAAATTTACAGAAAGGATGTTGTATATATAAAGGCGTCAAAGACATTTCATATTTGGCACTGTCAAAATCACTACTAAAGGCAACCAGCTTCATCCATATCACATTTCTTGCTCAAGTACCACAATATTTTTTTTGCAAAGTGCTTAAGTATTTGGTCAGATCAGAGTGCAGGAAGCACAGTTAAGAGCTTCAGAACTACATATGTCTAATGCAAAAAATCAAAGCCAGTCATTTAGAGGGAAAAAAAAAAAAAAGAAAGAAAGAAAAAAAGGAAAAAAAAAAAAAAAGGATTCATACCACGCTAGATTTGCTCTCTAAAATATGTTTTGGACTCTGATCATATTTGCAAGACTTGAGTTGTTTGAACTGACTCACATGTTTCTGGATGTTCTGTTGTTTTTTCATTCCATAGCACTCTGGATTTGAGAAGAAATGCTAGGTTACTTCATCCAGAGAAGTCAGCGACCAACAGGCCCCAAGAAGAAGAACTTTGAAAACTGAGACAAAAACTTCATGCTGTGAAATTGTTCCCTGCATTTGATGAAAGCACACACATGGTAATAAACATGCATATCTGGTTGACCATTCAAGTTTAACTCAACTAACTTGAGAACTTGAGATTCCACAGTTATTCAATATTCATAATTCATTTTTCAATTATATTTCAAATTGAAGAAACAACTATATCAAATTGTTCCTTGAGAAATAAAAAAAAAAAAAAAAAAGAAAAAAAAGATTCTTTTCACTTTTTTCTTTTCTAAAATGACAGAAAATCATACCTAAAACAAGTACAAATTAAAATAGAGATTGCACAAATCAGCAGTGTTACCCAGACTTACAATTGTTTAGTAAATCAGAAGAAATCTTATCTAACATTTGGTTTCAGTTTGGTCATCTGGCTCAAATAATTTGTGGACAAGTCAAGTAGGGGAGAGATATGGGTCCTACCTTCTCTTCTAATTTAAAACACAATGAAGATAAAGAGAGATATAACCCACACACTTGAACCTTTGATAGAAACAATGAGGGAAACAGGAAAAGACAAATATCCCCCTAATGACTCCCTGCTAGCACAAATCCAACTAATTTATTTTCCAATATGCCTGGCAAAAAGGACTGAGTTTGAGGGGATGGTGAAGGAAGGAGAGGATTCAGGCAGCAGAAAAGAAATGGGGAGCAGCACAGAATATTTAATTATGGATTTCTTTTCAAGGTAACCCTGTATTTTGACTTAATGATGTACTGGCTTCAGATATGCTTTGTAATTCACCACAGAAGCTTTTTCCTTACTCCCATGGAAAGGCCAAGAAACTGTGCTTAAAAAGCATTTGAGGTTCTTTATTTGAAACTTATGGATTAATCTAGAGATGTGATGTATGAATTCTTACACCAGTGGTTCATGTTCATCTCTCTAAATATATATATAGTCCTGCATCATATCTGCTTAGGCAACACATTGGCAATGCCATGTGTCACCTGAGTACCTTTGTAATGTATTCCATGAAAGGAAGAGAACAAGAAGCAAAGGAGCAGAGTGGAGGTCTCCAGGTATGACACGGTAAAGAAAACTGATACTTCAAAAACAAAACTTAATTTGACAAAAAATAGACAGTAGCTGTTTTACAAACATACATGGGGCTCAGCTGTGCAGACTGTCCATAAGCCTGAGAAGTATCTAATGACTTAGTATTGGTTTGTTTATTTTCCTCAGTTTGTCCGCTTCACAGCTGAATAATTTACCTTTTAATATCCTAGTTGTAAAAGAGAGGCAAAGCTGTTGACTTTCGAGAAAGGCTCTTTGAGATCACTGAGATGCAATGGTATGCAAAAATGGACATTTTCAATACAGATCATTGAGAGTACACCCATGCCCACCTTGAGCATTTCAAAGACTTTGACTAAGAAGCAGCTTTAAATTCCTCCCTGAAACGTATGAAAACGGATCCTAAAATTCCTGCTTCCTAAGCCAGTGGACAAACTATGTATTAGTAAAAGATTCTTGCCACCTGCCTCCCTTGAGTTACGCTGTCTGCAATGCCTGATCTGTTAGGCATACTCCGAATGTTACCATCAGACCAAGTCCTGTAATAACCTAGAATTAAGAACACCTACTCTGTGAATCTCAAGGGGGTTTATAAATGACAGAGAACCGAAAGAACTCAAATAGGACTAAGGAAAGTTTGGGAATGATGTAAGCAGAGTTAACTTAAGGAAGGTTAATGTATGTGACCAGAAGTCAAGAGTTAGGCATCAACTGGAGTAGAGTACAAATATTTCTGAATATCTGGCAATCTGGCATTGTAGAGTAAGTGGGAATGTTCTGTAATATTTTATGTTTCTTGAGTCTAAATCAGTTTCACCACCTTTCTGTGTGCTATATATGGTGGAATGGATCCCCAGAAGAGAAACGAGATGATGTAAACAGCTGTCCGAATGGCCTATCAAGAACTGAATGGGACAATTATCTGAGGAAAAAGCCTGGGTAAGGCAGTTTGAACATCAGTTTTTAGGAACAGTAGTGGACAGAAAATGATTAAAATATATATATAAACACATATATATAAAATAATAAAAAAGGTTTCTACATGGTTTAGGATAGTGAGTTAGAAGACATTTTCTGCTTTCTGTATTTTCTGTGATTAAGATTTAAACATATTTTATATTCTTCTGCCTCAAAAGATATTAATTTTAGAGTAACACAAAATAGATTTTAAGTCAATTTCAGGAAACCACAAAATTGAACAAAGGTGCTGTGAATTCACACCTGAAGGAATCAGAGATTATTTTTTTTTCCCTTGTATAACAGCTGTACCAGAGGTACACTTAGAGGGATACTTAAGGAGGCAATAGCCAATAAAATAAAATAAAATAAAATAATAATAAAAAAGATTATGAAGAATTTTCAGGGAATTAGCTGATATGTGTGTATATACATATATATATATATATTTCTGTCTGGTCTTTCAAGCCCTTGTTTGCACCTGGTTTATCTAGCTCTGAATTTAAACCTTTTTAATTTCAGTGACCCTGGATGTTTCTGTACGTGTCTTCCAAATTAAATTTTTCAGCTGATCCTGGTGATAATCTAACATTGTGTAAATTCCTGCTAAGTGTGTGGCAAACTTTAGCTTCTGTACATTCCAGATTGATAATGTCACCCAACTTTTTGCTGAATAACACTTATCTGGGAGAAGAATATAAGCAAATAAATAGTTCCCTGCTGCTCAGAAAGTATGGTCTTGTGATTAAGACACTGCTTTCAGTCTTAGAAATTATGCATTTAATTGTCAGATCCTCTGCAAATTTACTTATATGCAAATCACTTCTTCTCCCCATGCTTCAGTTTCCCGGCTGTAAATTCAGGGTTTACAGCTACCTCTGCTGTAACTAACACTACTTAAATCAAAGTCAAGTACTGCCTCTGATTGTAACAGCCTGGGTTCATGCTCCTGGTCTGCTACAGAATACTGGTGAGACGCTGGGCATGTCACTTAGCCTGTATCTTAGCTTTATTTTCATCTCCCTGATGTGAACCACAAGCCATATTATTTCTCTGGGGTACGTTTGGTAATATTTTCAGTGAGTTTCTATGATTATTTTTCAAACCACATTATTATCTAGATTGATTTTGGATGTAGGAATTGGTGCAGCACAGGAGGTGTTTATTGTCTATTGTTTAGACAAGTTATCTTTGTCAAGCCAAACAAAAAGAAGTGGAGAAAGAAAATGAACTCTACACCTCACTAAATAACATTAGGCGTTAGGCATTAGGGATTTTACAGTTTGTGTTTCTTCCCTAGGAATGATAGGGATGTTGGTCTTGTAACTCTACATGTAATTTTCATGATAAGTGCTTGACTTTTCTAGTTAGCTTGAGTCTGCCTCAGGTGAGAGATGTGCATCATCCAGGGAATAGTATCTTTTTTGGCTTTATGAATATTGCTGGATGAATACTGGTGCTGAATGTTTTTCACATTTCCTGGATGATTTGAAGGCTCTATCTGAATCCTGACCTGCCTTTGCTAGTTTTGTCTTTTATTTCTCCTTTTAGTAGCATTCATTGTTTTTACTTTTTTGTTTGTTTGTTTGGCTTTTTTGTTTTGTTTTGTTTTGTTTTCTCTTTCTCTTTTTTTTTTTTTTCCTTTTTGCTTTTATTACAGCTGTAAAAATGAAAAAATATTTTATTGTATATATACACAATTTCTTTTGAAACTTTCTCACTCGTGACTGACTAATCACTACTAGGGGATACGGGAAGTGCTCTCAATAATGCAGTTTAAGAAGGGTATAAAACTCGAGTGGAAAAAAAGAAATATTCACCCCAGTACAATATGGTGTTAAGGTCTCTGTAGTATCTGAGTGCTGGCAATATTTTCTTTGCTGGCATGGTTATAACTTCATTATGTGTACACACACACAAAAACACAGTCGCATTTTAGTACCTCATGTTTCTCAGGACTATCAACACACCTATCTTTAGGTATTTGACCTACATCAATCGAGGTAAGGCTTTATAACCAATGGATAAGCAAGCACCTGCACAGCATACTGATTTCAAAGGGTTTACTTCAGTGTGGTCTTGCAGACTGTATACATATTAGTACACCTACTACAGTATACAACCTATGCATTGGGCGAGGTTTTGGAGCACATCATCTTGTTCCAGTGTATCTGGAATGGGGCCATCAGAAGATTCACTGAAAAACTGCATTCCCAATATGAAGTTCCCGAAGTTAATGTAGACAGACCTTCGGTTCATCTTGGAATTCATCTGTTTACTTTTAGATAGGTACTGTTGTGATATACAAAGGTATTTTAGCATTGTATTTCTATTTAGATCCCAAACACATATTGTTTTCCAAGCAAGTTAAGAGTTGCTTTTAGTGACTCTAAGACAAAAGCTGTTATTTGACTTATTTTCTTGTCCTTCTTATCATGTCTAATTTCAAACCTCCTGTTTTCCCCACAGGGTTAAAGAAAGTACCTTCTCTGGCTGGAGATTCTCTTGTTTTTGAAATTCAGTTTTCTGCTAAGATTTGACACACATTTTATTCACCTACAGACATACAAACATAATTTATGAAAAATTGAAATCTGAATCTCCAGCATCTCTTTATATTGTTACATTTCCTAATTTTGTTAAAGAGAAAGATAACAGAAAATGTCCAATCCTAGCCATTATACTATTCTATATCATATGTATGTGTACACTGGCATTTAATTATATATTATAATATAGTCTAAGAGCCATGAAAATATGAATCAAAACAATAAAACTAAATGAAAACTTTCTTGCCTTTTCAAGATGAAATGATTTAATTTATCAAAAGAAAATGAGATTGTTGAAGTGCACAGAGAGCAGTGAAAATCTTCCAAGGGTGTCTCATTTTACCAGGCTTAGACCTTAACCTGAGATTAGAGCGCTACAAACTAATTTACCCACTGATTTTGGACAGTGTCCTTTATTATTGTGACATTGCTCTATACCCCTGAGAATGTAGGTGCAATTCTACGACTGATTTGCTGAATAACTTCAGATTAAGTACTACTACTAAGATTAGTACCAGTACAGATTAGTACTAGTACTTAACCTAGTACTTCAGGTTAAAAACTGCCTCCCAGTAAGTGACATCCTTTGAAGTCTCTGGACTGTCTTCCTGTCCATGTTTGCCTGCTATGTGAACACTCAAAGCAGAGGTCCACCAAAACCTTTGGTCTTGGCTGTGGACAACCCGGTGACATGGAGTCACAGCTACTCATCACTTTGATTGCCTTGGAAAGCTT
Source organism: Netta rufina (assembly GCF_964035555.1). Taxonomy (NCBI): domain Eukaryota; kingdom Metazoa; phylum Chordata; class Aves; order Anseriformes; family Anatidae; genus Netta; species Netta rufina. Next base: position 2,820,815 of record NC_140126.1, on the reverse strand, counting down.
TCCATACAGGTACCTGAGCAACAGAAGCTGGTCTGAAACCCTAGCTCTGGCTTTTGTAACAACTGCTACAGAAGGTATTTTTAACCTGTGGTTTTAGAAAAGATCATGGAGGCACCCGCTAGTCCATCCTACACCATTCAGCAGAGGCTCCCTCCGTACATTTTTCTCTATTGTTTTATTTCTTTTTGTGCTTGCCTGTTTCTCTGCAGATAGCTCAGCGATTAGTGAAGCAACTGACTCTGCCTTTTTCAGCTCATCTCAGGGTTCCAGGTAAAACAAGCCCATTTGAAACAGAGCCCGATGCTCACAATAATTCCCCATATGTTGATTTTCACACCAGCCTTGGGAGGCTGCACCTCATTATTTGATTATTCCCTGCATCTGATTTGTTTGTGTGCACGCATGCATGTGTGCATATATGGCTTTTTTCTCTCTAGTTTGAAGTGACTCTGACCTAAATCGAGGAAAGTGTGGGTGGCAGTTTAGTTGTAGGTGCCACTTCAAAGCTTTGAAATGATACAATCTGCAAATAAGTTCTTTAAGGGAGGGGAGGAAGAGGATATCCATGTGTATTCAGGGATGTGACAGGACTTGTGACAGGACTAACAACAGATGAACCCCAGAGGCTCTGATTTCTGTGTCCAGAGACACCCCTTATGTCTCTGGAGCTTAGGGGGTGGATTTTTAAAGTACTCGTTTGCATATCACTAGATCTAATGCAATTAAGCTTATGATTTAGCAAAACTGCTCTGAAAAGGGAATATCACAGAAAGAAAATATATGACCCCTCTAATTAAATCAAGAAAAGACCCCATCTTCCCAAAGACAAGATAGCTTTCACCATAAGATCCTACTATATCTGTAAAGACAAAGCACTCTTGGCATTTTCAGTTGTTTGTGGTTAAGAATGACAGTTATTTATGCTTTTACATTTATAAATCAGCCCATGGTTGCTTACTGTACTTTGTAAACATTGGGCTCCAACTTTCTGGGAGCGTGAAGCTGAACGGGCAAAATAGACAAAAAAAGGAAGCATGTGGACAAGTAGTGCCTTAGAATGGGCTGCAGAGATCTTCCCAGCTTCCTAGTTGTGAGTCCAATTTATCACAGCAAGTTAACTTCGTGTTTCCACTTTCCCTACAAAGTCCCTTGGGAACTGCCAAGCACTACTTGTCTTTCTGTTCATGCTTTCCAGCCACTTTCTTCAAGAATTATTTTCACTCTGTAAATCGCTTGATGAAAAAAATATTCTTCAGGATATTAATATTGAGAACATGTTTTAGAAGCCCAAATTGTAAAACTAACACTGAGAAACTGTTCGTTTACTGTGAGAGAAAGAAAGTAGCAGTCTGCACAGCTGGGTAAAGGAGTCAAGTCCAAAGCCCCTGAGACCATTGGTGCAGCTGGTCTCAGGTTTAGCTACATGTGAGGCCAGATAGAGGACACAGAGTTACCTTTAAAGATGAGTAAAACCATTTCTGGAGTATTCCTCCCCACTGACTTTGCCACTGAGCCTAGGAGATACAGTGCAACAGGTTTTATACGTGTTGCAAACTATCCTCTCTACGCCTTAATGATGCTAATCTAGGCTTTGTTAACTCTATATTTGTACTGAAATATTGAATCTTCCGTCTTTTTTATGTACATATAAAGTCTGAAAATATAAGCAAACCATCATTAAATAAGGTAGGGTCTGAATTTACAATATACACGATGATTAGTGCGTATGAAATCTTAGTAAAAAGGAGAAACTCTCACACCTAGGAGTGAAATTAAAATTATATGATGGCTGTAACAGGCTAAGAACGTATATTTGGGTGGATGGCCATCTATACCATAGTTTTCCTTGTACAATCTTGTTTGTCTTTCCTTAAACTTAAAAAAAAATAATAATAATAATAAAAAAAAAGGTAATTCTGTAAAGACTTAGGTAAAGATTGTAAAACAGTATTACATTAAGGCTAAGGCATTCTCATGAGCTGCCTCACATGAAGAAGGGATGTCTGTGTAAAACAGAGTGAAAACTAGCTCCTGACATCAGTGCTACCTCCTCTCCCAGTCACTTCCCTTACCACAGAATCACAGAATCACAGAATTTCTATGTTGGAAGAGACCTCAAGATCATTGAGTCCAACCTCTGACCTAACGCTAACAGTCCCCACTAAACCATATCCCTAAGCTCTACATCTAAACGTCTTTTGAAGACTTCCAGGGATGGTGACTCCACCACTTCCCTAGGCAGCCTGTTCCAATGTCTAACAACCCTTTCGGTAAAGAAGTTCTTCCTAACATCTAACCTAAAACTCCCCTGGCGCAACTTTAGCCCATTCCCCCTCGTCCTGTCACCAGGCATGTGGGAGAACAGGCCAACCCCCACCTCGCTACAGCCTCCTTTAAGGTATCTGTAAAGAGAATTAAGGTCGCCCCTGAGCCTCCTTTTCTCCAGGCTGAACAAGCCCAGCTCCCTCAGCCGCTCCTCATAGGACTTGTTCTCCAGGCCCCTCACCAGCTTCGTCGCCCTTCTCTGCACCCACTCAAGCACCTCGATGTCCTTCTTGTAGCGAGGGGCCCAAAACTGAACACAGTACTCGAGGTGCGGCCTCACCAGAGCCGAGTACAGGGGGACGATCACCTCCCTAGCCCTGCTGGTCACACTGTTTCTGATACAAGCCAGGATGCCATTGGCCTTCTTGGCCACCTGAGCACACTGCTGGCTCATATTCAGCCGACTATCAACCATCACTCCCAGGTCCTTCTCTGCCTGGCAGCTCTCCAATCACTCATCTCCCAGCCTGTAGCTCTGCTTGGGGTTATTGCGCCCCAGGTGCAGGACCCGGCACTTGGCCTTGTTGAACTTCATGCAGTTGACCTCAGCCCATCGGTGCAGCCTATCCAGATTCTCCTGCAGAACTTTCCTACCCTCGAGCAGATCGACACACACACCTAACTTGGTGTCATCTGCAAACTTACTGAGGGTGCACTCAATGCCCTCGTCCAGATCATCAATGAAGATATTAAAGAGGACCGGCCCCAGCACCGACCCCCGGGGGACGCCACTAGTGACTGGCCTCCAACTGGACTTGGCTCCATTCACCACGATTCTTTGGGCCCGGCTATCCAGCCAATTTCTAACCCGGCGAAGCGTGCGCCAGTCCAAGTCAAGAGCAGCCAGTTTCTTGAGGAGAATGCTGTGGGAAATGGTGTCAAAAGCCTTGCTGAAGTCAAGGTAGACCACATCCACAGCCTTTCCCTCATCCACCCAGCGCGTCACTTTGTCATAGAAGGAGATCAGGTTCATCAAGCAGGATCTGCCTTTCATAAACCCATGCTGACTGGGCCTGATCGCCTGCTTGCCCTGCAAGTGCTGCGTGATGACTCTCAGGAGAATCTGCTCCATGAGCTTCCCTGGCACTGAGGTCAAACTGACAGGCCTGTAGTTTCCTGGGTCTGCCCTCCGGCCCTTCTTGTAGATGGGCCTCACATTTGCTAGCCGCCAGTCAACTGGGACCTCCCCCGATAGCCAGGACTGCTGATAAATGATGGATAGTGGCTTGGCCAGCTCCTCTGCCAGTTCTCTCAGTACCCTTGGGTGGATCCCATCCAGCCCCATCGATTTGTGCACATCCAAGTGCCGTAGCAGGTCACCAACCAGTTCTTCGTGGATAGTGAGGGCCACATCCTGCTCTCCATCCCCTTCCACCAGCTCAGGGTACTGAGTATCCAGAGAACAACTGGTATTGCTGCTAAAGACTGAGGCAAAGAAGGCATTGAGCACCTCTGCCTTTTCCTCATCTCTTGTAACTAAGTTTCCCCCCGCATCCAGTAAAGGATGGAGATTCTCCTTAGTCCTCCTTTTTGTGTTGATGTATTTATAAAAACATTTTTTGTTATCTTTAACTGCAGTAGCCAGATTGAGTTCCAGATGAGCTTTGGCCTTCCTTTGGCCTTACCAAACATAAAGAGTGGCTGATGCACAGACTCCAGCACTATTACCATGTGTTGGTATCCCTGGGAGAGGCAAGTGAAGGGATGAACAGAAGGAAAATGCTAGGCAGACTTAGGTGAAAACTGCTGTTGGGCTGCTTGCCTCTGTCAAAACGATGGTTTGTTTCTGTGCAGTAATGGAGTTTTTAGGAGCTCCGCAAGTCTTGTGGCAAAAAACTGAGGTGCTTGTGAATTCTGAAATGCCTCAGTGGTTAGGATAAGGTTTTTTAAGGTGTAATGATAGAGCTAGGTACTTAAACGGTGCCTAAAGTGAAATTTGAAGTCTAGGTCATTATGGGAATGAATAAAACTGGCTCTTTTGCACTGAACAAAAATTCTCAAATACTTTTGTCTTTTTGATATTCTCTTATGCACCTCTTACCCGTTACATAGTATCTCTTTAGGCTAAGGAAAGCACAGAGAAAAGTACAGCTGTAATTCTCTAGGTTTCACTTTTACATGCAATGAAGAAGGCGACATTATTTTCCCCTCATATTCCTAAAGGCTTCAGAATAGTTTGTTTCCTACCAAAACTATCAACTCTCCCACTGCTATCACTGACAGTGCAACCTACTGTCCATGAAAAACACATTGTGCTACTTAAGTGCCCTGTTACTGAGTTCCACTGTCCATCACAGACAATGCTGACAGCAATACTGTCTGTCTATACAGCAAACTCAGCAGCCAATGGGGAGTGAGATTGATGTCTCTGCACCAGGAAGTTTTGGCCAGCCGAGTGCTTCTGCAATATGACAAGACCTCAGCAGCAGCTGCTTGAGTTACTCTGTAGAAAGCATCGTGTTTAGCAAACAATTTTGGTGGCATAATGGACACCCTTTATTACTGTGATTAGACAGAAAATTATTCCATTAAATTGAATTAAATTATTATTATTGTTATTGTTATTTATTATTTACTAAGTGCCGACTGCACTCAGTAATGTTCATATCTATTAAGGGGAGGGAAGGGATTTACACTTCAGCACATATGCAGACAGCAATGCAGGTGCATGCAGCCATTCCAAGCACATGGTCATTTGCTCATAGCAGAGAGGGCCACGATGCTCTTGCAGAGGTCACTGTAGAAATGTCTCCTAAACACAATTTTAAATAGAACTCAATGGAAGTAGAAATATTGTCCTAATCTCCATATATATTAAAAAAAAAATGGATAGAAGATATTATATATATCTTCTATATATATACATATATATATATATATACTTATAACAGACAGAAACTATTCTGAAGATTAGAACCAGTAGAGAAAGGGAAGGTTTATTTGGGGCACTTTCTGGAAGAGCAAAGGGAACACGCACAGGCAAAGGACAGTTCCAGGTGTCTCACACAGAAGATGTGGTTCTGATATTGCCCATTTTGCCATCCAGCATCCTGAAGCAAACTGGGGGCAACATTTCTGCTGAATCCTAACATTTCCAGTTTGTGCTGTTGTGAAAGGCTACACAAACCAGACACTGCACTGCCTCTGTAACAATGCCCAGGAATAATTTACTGAGTCATTTTTCTCCCTTTTTTGTCTATTATATTTAAAGTCCTTTGAAACTGGAACTGAAGTCATAGAGGTAGAGCTTCTTACGCCTTTCATCCTGCTTTGAAATCTTAAAAAAGCTGTAAAACAAATCAAAACACTTAATTACCAAAACCAGCATTTTATGCTTTTAAGCAGCAACACAGTAAGATGCAGACAGAATCCCACAGAAAGTAATGAAAAAGACTATTTATTGAAACAGTCATTCCCCATCTTTTAATCTGGGGTTCTGTGGAGTTAATTGTATGTTAGATACAATTATTATTTATATATAGATACATTATGATATGATGTAGATACGTATGATATAATGTAGATACATATATAGATAGATATGTAGAATCCATCGTTTCAGGATGGCTATCTGCCTCACTATGTGAGCTCATCTATTCCATATGGTTCATTCCATATTCTGCACGGGTCACCTCTTCAAATGTCCATCCTGAAGCTCATCCATTTCTTCTACCCGAACTTTCCTCCTTTCTCCCAGCTCCCAGCTTTCCAGTTTCCAGTTAGTTTTAAGGATTACAGTCTCATTTTATTTAATGGAGTGTGCACAGCTATATTTCATTATTGCCAGAAAAATCCATATGCCACATTTTTAAAAATAAATCCCCACTAGAAATGTTGGAAACCTTACAGACTTTGATTGAGTTGCCCCAGGTCAAACTGAACATCTGGGAAAGAACTTCTGCCTAGGAAATGGTTGTGCATCCTTGAATACTCCAGTTGCCTTGCACTTGGAATAGGTTTAGGTGAAGATGTGTATAAAATGCAGGGATACCATTATTGTATCAAAAATGCAGGGATATCGTTAAACATTTCCATACATGGACTACATTTCTCCTATGCTGTTCTGGCAGCCCAAGAATGTACATATGCCATTGAGGTACTGGTTTAATATTAATACACATATTAATAGAAGATGGTCAAACAGTGTTTGCCAGATATATAATTTTGTAAATGCTGGCTTTTCCCCCTTCCTTTTGGCACCACAAACTATTCACAAATCAGTTGTTAATCTATTCAGTGTTTAAGGATAAGGGTCTGAGCCAAAAGCCCTTTGAAGTCAATGAAAAAATTTCCATGGACTTCAAAGAACCCTGGATCAGCCCCTAACAGAATAAGATCACAAACAAACACATAGTAGACTATCGAATTACTCATAAAGCAGTTTGCATATCTTTAGACACAGTAAACACATTGCTGTCATAGCAATTAATAGCTCAAATCCAAAATCTGAATCTCAAAATCATCAGTTAGAAATCATCTTTCTTATTTTCACTCTGGGGAGCAAATGTAAATCTAGATGTGGAACAAATGAACTGATCAGACACTGTATGTGCTTTATATGACAGCATATGAAGTGTGTAATAAAACAAAACCTTGAATAATTACTTTACACTATGTCATGCAGGTTCATTTGCATGTTTCATCATACTAAAGCTTTTGCACGATTGTATTATAAGGTTTTGAAAACACTCTTCTATTTGCCAAGTATTCCTTTTTCTCTCCTTTGTTCAACATTATATATTTTACTCATCTTACTCTCCTTTTAATGTTTTAGAAATATGAAAATAGTTAAAAATACTGTAGTAAGGATATTTCCTTTTAATATTCCTGCTGCCTCAAAATATTGTAGCTCATGCAAAGTCTCTGTATTAACAGTGTACTGTTCTTATGCTGCTGCAGATTCCCTACAGAATTCTAAAGCTCCAGGATTTGGAACACAGTCATTTTTATCCAGAAGTATCCCAAAATGTGCTTTTTATGCTTTAAATTTAACATTGATAATGGTATGGGTCCCATCTTTACTAGAAAGATGTTACTGTGCAAGGTAAAAAACAACTCTTTCCTTATACCAAATGCAAGAAAATGGTGCTTCTGTGTGAATGGATAGACTAATCTCCTTTTTTTTTTTTTGCTAGCTATAAGTTAGGCAAGTGCATGGCTAAGGGAAAGTGAGAGAAATTGGCAAGAGAGAAATATTCAAGCAGACAACTGCAGATAATGATCTATCCCACCCAAAGCCAAGCAAGTTTTAGACAAGCACAGTGAATTTTATTCTGAACCACAGTTTTTCTCTAGTATTACTCTCAACCAAGTGAAAACAATGTTTTTTTTGTTTGTTTTGTTTTGTTTTGTTTTGTTTTGTTTTTGTTTTTTTAAGTTATATACTTTTAGAAAGGTATAAGCTAAGTCAGCTGAAGCTTACTGTCAGGTAACATAGGACAAGGAAACTGGTAACAGAAGGAGACTTCTTCCTTAGAATTAAGTGTTAAAAGAATATTAACCAAGGATATGCAAAATGAAACTGCTCTTGGAAAAGAGACAGACTGGAGATCTTTGGCTTCTAATATCAGTAGCGTAGGCAGATACCACATCACCAGCTGAGATGCACGTATATGTCTACATCTATATGGGTATGTATGTTTGTGCACATTCTGAACTAAAGGGGAATATTGAAACACAAGAATAATGAAGATGTTTTCCCAAATTAGACTTCTCTAGACTACAGAATGAGATGAGCTGGTAAGAGTAGACGTCACAGTGTTGCAAGCACCTAAACTTTAATCTACCAACCTGTGTCTGATCACATATCTTAGAAAGCAGACTGATAAGCAGGCATACATAAATCAAGGTTCAGAGGAGGATGTTTTATGTAATGGCACAGAATCTTAAACATTATGAAAGGCAACCCAAACACCAAAACACTTAAGCAGTAGCTTACTTTGAAATATGCGTGCAAATATTTTAAATCTGAAAGTTTCAAGGTCCCTCCTGTATGAACATGAATGTTTCATTGAGACTTCCTTGGGAGTATATGATTAAAGTTTAGCATGTGTTTACCTTTACCAAGCAACAATAGAGCCAACAGAACTCTGAGTTCAAAATCCTCTCCATTGGAAGGTAACTTATTTCATTTTTTTTATTCTTATTTTTTCCAAAGATGAAAAAGGGGGAAAAGAAAGAATGGTGAAAAAATGACATTGTAATGTTTCTTTTTCATTTTTCCATTTTTTCCTTCTTTGTTTCTTCTTCCTTGTCATCCTCCTGTCCCCAAGCAAACAAATTAGCAAACTATTTTGTTTGCTAATTGTTTGCTATTTTTTTTTCTAATTTGGGAAGGAAGACAAAATAGAAGAGAAAAAAAAAACATAGAAGAGAAGGGGGAAAGGAAGGTTGAAGCTTTAAAGAATATATACATTATTTTCTTATGAAGCTTGATAATTTATTTAAATGAATTAAAATGACAATTCACTCAAGAACAAACAAACAAACAAACAAAACAAAACAAAACAAAACAAAACAAACAAACAAAACCTTCCTCTTTGGAAAGTATTTTCTGTTATCTTATTTCCCCTACCTCTGTCTCTTCCATTCCTTTAATGCAACACCATTTTCAACTACCACTACATATTTTGTTCTGCCTAAAATATTCTAGACTGTTTGAATCAGTGAAAATTCAGTGAAATGCAGAAATATTTCTGTGCACTGCATTTCTAATACTATAATACTGTGCTTTCAGCAAGCTTCTGTTCAGATTATCTCAGTTTCTTGTGCTCTGCTAATCATAGTCTTGGTTTCAGAAAGGAAAAAACATCCCATTTGCTAAAATAAACATTGATTTAATTTCCCTTGTTAAATTTAGGCCATTCCCCACTTTAAAACTTGTCAGTGATTTTACATTCACTCCTCTGATGTAAAATCATCAGCTACTGATTTTGCATCTGTCTTTTATCTGCTGCTGCTGAGCTAACCTCAGCTACTGGCATATTGTTCCGAATTAGGATTTCTTCCACTATGACAGCTGCTGATACAATTGAGACAGGCTGATACGACACCTCCAGCTCACTTGCTACTGCAGACACTGCAAAGAAGCAATTGTTGAACAACAGTTGCAAAACATTTGCACAAAATATCCCTGTACCACAAGCAGGGGAAGATGATCTTTCTTTGACTGCATTTTCTCATGAGTCTTGTCTCTGTAACCCTATTGCAAAGTCATTAAATAAAATGTAAACCTCCTGGGTGAGATTCATCTGCCCAAATGTAGCTGTTGACATCTGAGCCAGTCACATGAGGCACTGTAATCGATGGAGAATCAAGCACATTTAAGGTACAATTCATCTAATCCTAAGGTGCAAGTCAAAAATAGGTCATTGAATTGTGCCCTAAATGTTCCTATTACTCTTTATTAATGGAAAGGAAGACTGAAGTATGGACTTCCTTATATTTCTACTCTACAGACACTCAACACAAAGTAAAATGATTCCCACCCTGAGGCCTGGCCCTCGAGTGGGCTCAGCTGAAGTGAAAGCTGATCAATAATTAAAGCTCATTGCAGGACTGCATCAGAGATAAATACTTTGAATGAGAGAGGATGAACATCTATAAGGTTCTTGTGGATTGTCTTGTAATGCTGTTACTTATAGGCAATGATTTACCACAGTAGGTTCTAAAGATGGTAAATGGTAGTACTGTTAGAAAGAGTTCAGAGAAAGTGGTTTGTCCAAAGAGATCTGAAGCTATTGAGCCTATTAAGAATTTATAAACTTCTCATACGCTTTATGAGGGTAGGAAGGCTGCTAAGACTTCTTTAATGATTATACATTTACAAAGAGAATGTGCTTTAATGTTTAACGTAGATGCCTTAGAATGAATTGGAAAACAAGAAAAAATCACATGAATGTATTTTCCCCTTTCCCTGTGATTTTTTAATACAATATGAATTACTAGCATTTAAAAAAAAAAAAAAAAAAAAAAGATAGGTGACTTCATTTACCCCTAAGTTTGTCACAGACTCAAGTCGTTATGGCTGTGCATTTTCCTCTCTCTACCTAAAAGGGTAGACAAAGTGTAAACAGTTGACTGGGAGTATCATCTAGTACAATTAACCTCCTTTTTTATTTCTTTTCTGTGAAAAGAAATCTTAGAAATGTTGCTTTCTGAGATTAATAGAAGTATATATTCATGTAGTGCCTATGCATTTGCATGTGTATTACAATTTGTATATCAGAGTTATTTAAAATAATTATTTCTTTGTCTGTGATTGAAACTCATCCCAATTCAACAGGCCAAATAAAGATTTATCTCTTTCCTAAAACTTTAATTACTTATAATTTCCTTGATTTGGACTATTCTTTCATAAAGAAGAGATCTTAAAATGAGAAGAAAGAGAAAAGAGAAGAAAATGAATGAGATACTTTCTGTTCTGTTTAATGGAATTTGTTTAAAGAAATCCTATAAATATGTAAACTTTCTATAAAGGGATAGAAAAAAAAAAAAAAAAAAAAAACACAACAGAGGGAAACATCAGCTAAATTCCCTTCCTAAGGAGGGCACACTTTCCTGTTCCATTAACTCTTGCACAAGCTAAGTGCAGCTTCAGCATCTGAGCTGAGAGATGATCAGTGCCATGTGCTAACTGACTCTGACACTCAGACATTTAGGGCAGCTGTCAAGCAACACAACTTTCTTTTATGCTTCTTTGCAGAATTAATTAGCAGAAGGAGAGCCCTTAATACGCATACATGTGTTCTTGCCAAGATGAACTTGGAAGGAATCTTATTCTACTCTCTACTACTGCCTATTCCCAGCAAAGCTCTAGAGGAGATAAATGAGCAAGTTCTTCTCAAGGTATCTGCAACCTGTTATCAGTGGATATAAGTCAGGAGTTATGAGAGGTAACACACATAAAAAGTCTTTGAGTGCAATGAAAATTGGCCAGTTTGGAAATAGCTGACTTCATAAATTCATGCAATTAGCTATTTCTATGAATTGCATTGAGAATGCAGCTACTTACTGTAGGCTTTCACTTCAGATGTGCATGTGAGGTAAAACTTGAACTCTGCCTTGTGGCTACCTAAACTTAGGAAGTACTGGAGAGGTTCAGAAATCAGATGGTAATTCTGTGCCTGGAGGTGAGTCTCAGGTGGATTGTCACCTGTCTCCATTTCATTCACAGGCGGACTGAACTCCCTTGAGAATTTCCAAGGATGGCCCCTCTGTTCCCCTTGTGGCTAATCCTTGGAATTTCAAAAGTCTTTCTCAATATTTCAGTGACTTCTTTCTTTTTTATCTCATCCATAAGCCAGTGGGCAGTGAAAAAGGAAAGGTGAAACCTATCCAAGAAGGGTTAATAGAACTTTCTGAAGTTCAGAGATGTTGAAACTTGAATTGCATTGAATTTGGTGCAGACGTTCAGAGCAATTTTCATTTTATCTAAACTGGTGACTAAACTGACTGATTCAGACAGTCTGGCTTTTACTGGAATTGCTTCACTGCTGTCTCATTTTATCTGAATGGGTCTGCATTCCTCTTGCTCAGTAGTATTTCAACCTTGCTTTCTTTTCCTGAATACTTTTTTTTTTTTTGTGAGTGGACATTGTCTGGAAATATTTCGAGAACTAAGTAGTCAAGGAAATGGAGGAAAAAGTCTTGTCTTCTGAGAGATTCAGAAAACAGTTGCTGCCGTGGTCAAACATGACAAGACAGCTACAGTCAGACTCACTTCACTTCAGCTGTTCAAAAGTTATATGCTACACCAAATCTAGGGTTCCTTGATAGTAAAAGCAGAGAGATCACCATTTCTGTATAGTCGTTAATTTGATCTAGTTTAATTTAGACATAATAGTAGTTTAGGCTAGGTATATAACTCTTAGCCAATATTAAAATAAATTAATCCAATGTCACAAATAGGAAGACACACAGGCATTCCAATTCTTTCCTCCTGTTCTCCCCCTCACTACTCCACCCCCCCCCCAAAAAAAAAAAGCAAAAAAAAACTTTTGTTTTTTTGACTTAGCTCATTATTCTAGTAGTCCATTTCTCTCTCTCTCTTTTTTTTTTTTTTATTTTTTATTTTTTATTTTTTATTTTTTTTAACTGTGCCTACCTGGCATTATTTTAATAAAACACTTGATAAACTTTATTCTGAAGGTCTTGCAGTAGTTAATGATGTAGTTCTTATATTCCTGTTCTTTTGGCCTTGTTGCTTTAAAGCACAGTCCTCAATGCAATCATGTCAGAAAAAGGAAAACATATGATCAACTACCCATGACCCTTAGGATTTGACAATGTCACAAATGTTGAGTAGCTGATTTTAACTGCCCTTTCCTCTCCCCCTCTCACCACACACTTTCCCTAAATGTGTGGGTACTTGGTGTTACTTAACTCCCGATTTTATTTTATTTTTTTCTTTGCCTCCTCAATTTCCATGCCTAATGAGCCTGAGCTGAGTTAATAATGGATGTAATAAGTAATGACTCATTGTTTTGGGGCCTGTGTGTCTCTGTGTGCAATGCAAGTGGAAGCCAGGGCTCCGATGCTATTTGTTCTGCCATGTCACTTGCCGCCAAGCAATGCCACTCATCAATAAAAGGCAAGATGACGGATGAGTTCATTTAATGGAATTCCTCTGAGTGAGCTGCAGCCACTGCTCTTCAGTAGGCTCGGTCTTTGAGTCTCTCTTTCTCTCTTTTTCAGTCCCTCTTCCCACTCCCATTTTTTTTTTTAAATATTCAGGACAGTTGGAAAGCGCGGCTGGCTGAGAGGGCTGCCATTTGTGCCAGCAGCTCCTTCTGCTCTTAACAACTGCTATCCTAAATCAAATCAAGAGCTTTGAGCAGGGAGATTAAATCAGCACCACCTGATAGCGGCATTGCATGGTGTTTGTGCATCTTGCTTTCCCCTCTGTCCCTTCCTCTCTCCCCTCTCAATAGTTAGGGTGGGTGTGGAGAGAGGCTGGCTAAACATCTGAGGAGAGCAGGGTTTTAAGTGTTCTCAATATGGCCCTGTACATGCTGAATAGCTAAACCAAACCCATTCCTTTGGAAGAGTATCAGGGTCTGTCCTCATGCTTAATCTACAGATTCACAGGTTTCCAAAGCCAGATTAGCTAATCAGGTTATTATTTCAGTTTTCACATACACGCATCTGCTTGGAAGAATAAATGAGTTTTCCTGCCTCCCCTCTCCCCCCCCCCCCCCCCCAGCTTCTTCCACCTGCTGCTTCTTCTGCTTTGCCTTCACTTATTTGTAACTCCAAAGGTCTGATTGTGGTATTATTTAGTGGAATCAATGTCCAGTAAAGTTTTTGCAGGCGCAAAATGACACTGGACTTGATCCTCAGTTTGGGAGAAAGAGAAGAAATTAACATAGATATGCACATTAACAGATCTGTGATTTCATTGAGTTCAGCAAGTTGTGACTAAAATATGTCAGAGTAGGAGAAATAGTTGTGTTTTACTTAAAACACACCACAAAACACACATCTAACTTCATTGTCTAAGACCATGTATTTTAATACAAAATACTGTTTTTCCAGACTATGACTTACTGAGCAGGAAGTGAAATTCTTCCATTCCTAATGAGATCAATAAGGATAAAACTAATCTCACAAGTTCTCCTGCTTTCTGAAAACTAACCTGGTACTGCAATAAGCAAGTTGCTAGAACAAGAATAGGTTAAAATCTTGTCTGTTTACTGCAATGAGAGTTTAGGGTTCCCAATACCCTGCTGAGTTGCCTTTGCATCTTGAGTATGTACTTACATAGGTATAATGGTAGGTGTGTACATATTAAAAAAAGTAATACTAAATTTATTTAAAGTTCCAGGCAGATTTCCAGCTGGTGTGCCAATCCGTGTTGTGTGTTGTTGTTTTATTATTATTATTTTTATTTAAGAGGTATGATATGCTTATACTACACCTTGGGGTATATTTTGAAGGGAAATCTCAATGTTTTCAACACTGGATTTTTTTTTTTTTAAAAGTATTTTTCTTATGGTATTAGGAGTCTCTTCACAGACTAGAGAAAGAGAAAGAAAGATGTGCTGCAAGGGGAACAGACATGCAGATGCAAAATGAAATCTGCTGCTGTTAAAGATTTTGCAGGGTGGGAGAAAAGAATAATTATGACATAAGTGTGTTGTAAAAGTGTATGCTACTTCTGGTTAAAAAGATTATATTAAACTTCAAGAGAGTCCTCTGTCCTTTGGACACCTAAACAACTGTAACTTCAGCAATTTTCTTATATCAACTTTTTTTTACAGTGTCAAAAATCTGGGGGAGAGAAATGATGACCAAATTTCACAATCAACTAAAGAGAACTAAAGAGGAAGAGAAAATAGAAAGTTTTAAAACAAACTTGACACTATATGGGGAGTTGTTATGGAGAATAAATTGTAAGTATAACCTATCATTCACTTACGGGGAAAAAGGTTAAGGATACTTGGGAGGGGAGAGGGTAATGTAAAAGAACACTCTAATGGAAGAAAACATACTTTTTTTCTGTGTGTAGTATATCTAAGAATGCTAATTAATATCTGTTCTCTCAAGCAGCCAGCATGGGAGTTTGCTTTTATATTTGCTAGAGCATGAGTGCACACTAGTCTCAATTAAAATGCATTTGAAAAGACTAGGTTTTTGAGAAGGGTATATATAGACAGCTAAACAGGGAATAAAGGAGGATATTAAATATCCCATAGAGTAAAAGTGTATTAAATAACCTATATAGTAATATACAAAAAGTATATTAAAAAGCCTATGGAGTACAGACAGCCAAGAAACAGATTAACAGAGCATTACATTTTATTGTTGAGCACAAATGTTCCATTCCTTTCTCTGAGCTCCTAATCAGCATTTTTCATTATTTCCCTTCCCCTGTATTTGGCTCCTGTGCCTCAGTGCCCATAGCAACACTTCCAGTAGTGTTAAAAACTAGATACTGCAACCACGTTCCCAGGCACAGAGCTTTGCCAAGGCCTACATTTGATCCAGCTAGGAGCACATGCCTGCTCGGTGGTACAAGGTCATAATAATAATTCTCCCTTCAGGGGCAAACAGTCTTAGGAATGATCCCCCACTATTCTCCCCTACTATCTTGGCTCATTCTGATCTCAGTTGTTATTAAGCTCATTTTATGCTGCAGTCAGAGCAGCTTGTTTACTTACAGAAATGGTTATTCAGAAAGTGGATGCCTACAATGAGAGCAGAAGTCTGTGTGTGTGTGCATGTGTGCATGTGGTGCATCTAGGGAGAGAAAAATGGCTTGTTTTAGGGACACATCATTCCTTTGAACAACCCCCACATCCCCCCCCCCAAAAAAAAAGTGAGCCTCGATAGGCTATGCTTTGTTTTGTTCCATTTGTACCTTGCCCTGGTTTTCTCCCTATAGTGTCTAATCCAACCTAGAAATTCTGTGATTCTGTAATGTACATTTCAATGGATGGGAATGACGACAGAAGACATTTGCAGTCCCTTGAGGCATGGTAGCAATACCTGGAAATGCTTTCAGTACTAAGTATTCTGAAGAGAAAAGTAATGTTCTTTTTATTCATTTATTTATTTTCCCCATTCACCTCTTACACCAAGACTGGGATTTCAATTTTATTTTATTTTTTTGGGGGGAGGAGGGAGGTGGGGGAAAGAGGGGGAGGAACGTATTTTCTTGTATCTTATCAGCAGATTCTCCCCTCACCTTTACTTTCAAAATTGTTCATGGATGGGCTCTCCACGTCTGGAGAGAGCTTTCAGTTTGTTGCATGAAAAAACGTGGCTAACAGGAAAAAATTGGTTTTGTTGGACTGAGTGTGGGGAAATGGGAAGTAAGTGGATGCTCTTGGCAGGAAAGTCAACAGAAGGGCAATTAGATGTTTTTGTAGTTGACTAGAAGAAAGGGAGAGATGAGTGGATCGTTCTTGTATTTCACTCAAACTAAACATTTTATTATTGCATAGATGACAAAAGAAATCATTCACAGTAGGATATTTGCATTATTTGAGCCAGAGAACTACAAAGATTTCTCAAGACCTCCATGCAGTGACTGAAGATAGGAAGAAGATGGGAATCTTTACAGTAAATGTATCAGAGTTAGTGACAAATCCTAGTATTAAGACATCTAAAAAAAATATTCTAGTGCAGTTTTAAATGATTAAGTGCAAAATGTCTTTACACTAGGGCAACTACATTGACTTCAGTGGTGTGGTTAATAGTTAGCAGAGATGTAACGTTTAGTTTTATGAATAATTTTACATTGATTTACACCAGGAAGGAGCTGCACTGGAGGGAGTGAAGCTATGCACACAGCATTGGATGAACAAAAGCTGAGGCCTATCCCCAACAATTTTTATTTCTGTCTTCATATCCGAACTGTATCAAATGTATTTCTGGTCTGCTTATCCTTCCACGAAGACACAATGTGCTACCTCTGCGTTCTTTTTCACTGTTCAGGTAGAACATTATTACATTTTACATGTCCTATTACAAGGACAGTAAAATATTTACTTTGAGAGTTAACATGATGTGGGTACTTGTACCTGAGGGAGGAAGAATTCTCCTTCATTAAAACTGTACCCTAAAATTCATGAAAAAACATAAATTATGTAGACTTTATGGAAACAAGGACTACATTTCATCTTCACAAATATAAGCTACATCATGCTATGTCCATAGTGTGTATTTGACTCAGATCTGAGTCTGTATAGTACACTAATGACATCCAAGAAAAATGTTACATATTGACAATACTGACAATTAACAAGATATTGAAAATCTCTGATGTGCTTATGAACTTGATCTCTGAACTTCTGGTTATTTAGTCTTTCCTACTTGAAACTACGGGCTGATCTCCCCAAAGCTTCTTTTCTATTCTGATAATGAAGTGGCTAACAAAGTTGCTTACAGTTCAGTATGTGGAGCAGCAACTAACACTTTTCCTGGTACTAACACTATTCCTCCCCAACTTCACACGTGGGAGGTATGAGGTTCCCTTCCAGATAAGACAAGGACATACAGTGTAATTCATTCTCTGATCCAACCTCTAACTCCATTCTTCCACATACTTGCTGTTCTGAATAAATCCAAGTGAGGAGGGAAACCTGCCTAGTCGGACCATGGCTACAAACAATGGTAGTCCCAGCTGCTGCAATGGAACTTGTACCAGTTTCAGCAACTGGAGACATTAAACCATCAGTGTGCAATGCACAAAGAGGAAATATCCACCTCAGGTGAGTGGCACCAAGACCTAGGAAGCAATTCATTTCAGTAGTACAGTACTTTGGGGTGCATAACTGATGCAGATAGTTTCAGAATATATGACATTAAGGTCTGCATGTATCTTGATTTGGATTTAACAGCCTCTGAGCTAGTTCACCTAGTCAGAGTTCAGTAGCAAATCTAGGCCAAAACTGCAATGCAGACTGTCAGTTAGTTGTTTCCCAGGTCTTGGGAGGGAGAAATCAGTCTCCTCCTGAACTCATTTCTGGCACTTCTCTGTAGAACAACTCATGAACTCAGATTTTTATTTTTTTATTTTTTTCCTGACTGTATTTTATTACACTAAATTGCATCATTTCAGTTAAACATTTGTTATAACTTAAACAGAATAGCCACACGAGGCCCTGTTCATGAACCTGTAATATTTTGCGTGCATCTATATTTGCAGTTAAACATGCAAAGTAGGACAAAGTTATGGATTGTTTCTCAGTCCTTGAGATGAGAGAGGCTGGGATGGACAGAGCTGGTAGGAGGAGGGCACTGCTGGGTGTTCTTCAAATGACTTCTGTATATTCCGGGTAGTCTTGAAGATTCTGAGAAATCACAATTGCAGTGACTGATGATTGTGTACAGCCAAAATAACTATCTTTTGTTCAGTATGTGCTCTTATTTCAGCCCCTAACCCACAAGATTTTACTGAGGCAGGTTAGCTCAAAGTAGCACAGCAGTTCTTGATCTCTCTCTTAAGACAACTCAGCTTTTTAAAGCACATATACAATTTTGACAAATGTGTATCACAGTTTATTCCTGTCTTCTTCTTTCTTATCTTCTGTATTAACAGAT
The DNA here is from genome assembly GCF_964035555.1 of Netta rufina. Lineage (NCBI taxonomy): Eukaryota > Metazoa > Chordata > Aves > Anseriformes > Anatidae > Netta > Netta rufina. The sequence goes on along the minus strand of NC_140126.1, from coordinate 2,802,443 downwards.
GTGTGTGCATATGCATGCAGACAAATTGAGTTTGTCCAGGTTATTGAACCATAAGATTCTTTGGAGCCACTTTGGTAGTCTGGTGCATGACACTAGTCCTGCACTTTTGAACAAATAGAATGCCATCTCTACTTTCTATGTTAACAGAAAACTTGTATAGCATTTCTCATGTTTCTCTAATAGCCCTAATAATCAAACACTGGACCTCAAATAGCTCTGCTGTTATTTCACATTTCTTCTAACTTATTTTTAAGAAAAAACACTTTCCTTGTTAATATGACAATATATGACACTGAATTCCAACCTGTTACACTTGTGATATTACAGTTCTTAACCATACTGTAGCTTTTTTCCAGTTTCTTCTAGATACATGGTTCATAATATCTGTTATATACTTGAGTCCATTTATAGCTTCCTGTACTTTAAATGTGTATCTTATTCTTGACTACAAATTCCCACTTAAAACTTTTGCTTATTAGCAATTGTCATTCAGAAGAAAACAGGATGTTTCCTGTGTAGCCGTCGGGCAGATGGAGGGGATCTGGGAGTTCAGGAGGAATGGAAACAGGTCCCTGCTCGACATCGCAGGCGACGCCCTCCCCTTCCGGCCCCGCATTCCCAGGTGCCCTTACACAACAGGTTTGAGGCCCTGGAGCTCGACAGACCAGTAGCTGAGGAAGAGGTAGCAAGTGTTCCCAGGAGGATGCCTAGGGCGAGGAGGTCGACTCCATGCCTCAGGACTGCCTCCACCAAGAAAGACAGGAGGGTTATTGTTGTTGGAGACTCGATTCTTAGGGGAACAGAGGGCCCTATTTGTCGGCCTGACCCTACCCGTAGGGAAGTCTGCTGCCTCCCTGGGGCCAGGGTCAGGGACATTGCCAGGAAGCTTCCCAACCTGGTACGCCCCTCTGACTATTACCCTCTTTTGATAGTCCAGGTGGGCAGTGACAACATTGAAGAGAGAAGCCTGAAGGCTATCAAAAGAGACTTTAGGGGGCTGGGTCGGTTAGTGGATGGAGCGGGAGTGCAGGTAGTGTTTTCGTCCATCCCTACGGTGGCAGGGAGGGGTACAGAGAGGACACGGAAAGCCCACCTGTTAAACACATGGATCCGGGGCTGGTGCCAACGCAGAAATCTTGGGTTTTTCAATCATGGGGCACTTTACTCAGCACCTGGCCTGATGGCCGCAGACGGGTCCCTATCTTTTAGGGGAAAAAGGATCCTGGGCCAGGAGCTGGCAGGGCTCATTGAGAGGGCTTTAAACTAGGTAAGAAGGGGGATGGGGCTGAAGCAAGGATTGTTGGGGCTGTGCCAGGGGGAACGATGGCAAGGCCGGAGGATAAGGTAATGGCCCAGCTGAAGTGCATCTACACCAATGCACGCATCATGGGTAACAAACAGGAGGAGCTGGAAGCCATTGTGCAGCAGGCAGGCTACAACTTGGTTGCCATCGCAGAGACGTGGTGGGACCAGTCTCATGACTGGAGTGCTGCAATGCCTGGCTATAAGCTCTTCAGAAGGGACAGGCAGCACAGAAGGGGTGGTGGTGTGGCTCTCTATAATAGAGAGTCTTTCGAGGTTGTAGAACTCGAGGCTGGGAATGACAAGGTCGAGTCCCTTTGGGTTAGGACTGGCAGGGACAACAAGGCTAGTGTCCTGGTTGGGGTCTGCTATAGACCGCCGAACCAGGATGAGGAGACGGATGAGGAGTTCTACAGGCAGCTGACAGAAATTGCGAAATCTTCAGCTCTTGTACTTGTGGGGGACTTCAACTTCCCTGACATATCCTGGAAGCACAACACAGCCCTGAGAAAGCAGTCTAGGAGGTTTCTGAAGAGCGTGGAAGATAGCTTCCTGACACAGCTGGTTAGTGAACCTACCAGGGGTGGTGCCCCGCTAGACCTTCTCTTCACAAACAGAGAAGGACTGGTGGAGGATGTGATTGTGGGGAGCTGTCTTGGGCAGAGTGACCACAAAATGGTGGAGTTCACTATTCTTGGCGAGGCCAGGAAGGGGACCAGTAAAACCGCTGTATTGGACTTTCGGAGGGCTGACTTTGAGCTGCTCAGGACACTAGTTGGTGGAGTCCCTTGGGAGGTGGTTCTGAAGGGCAGAGGGGTCCAGGAAGGCTGGGCGCTCTTCAAGAGGGAAATCTTAATGGCGCAGGAACAGTCTCTCCGCACGTGCCCAAAGATGAGCTGGCAGGGAAGAAGACCAGCCTGGCTCAACAGAGAATTGTGGCTTGATCTTAGGAGAAAAAGAGGGTTTATAATCTTTGGAAAAGTGGGCAGGCCACTAGGGGGGACTATAAGGATGTAGCGAGGCTGTGCAGGGACAAAATTAAGAAGGCCAAAGTTCATCTGGAGCTCAATCTGGCTACTGCCGTTAAAGATAACAAAAAATGTTTTTATAAATACATCAACAAAAAAAGGAGGACTAAGGAAAATCTCCATCCTTTACTGGATGCGGGGGGAAACTTAGTTACAAGAGATGAGGAAAAGGCAGAGGTGCTCAATGCCTTCTTTGCCTCAGTCTTTAGCGGCAATACCGGTTGTTCTCTGGATACCCAGTACCCTGAGCTGGTGGAAGGGGATGGAGAGCAGGATGTGGCCCTCACTATCCACGAAGAACTGGTTGGTGACCTGCTACGGCACTTGGATGTGCACAAATCAATGGGGTCGGATGGGATCCACCCAAGGGTACTGAGAGAACTGGCAGAGGAGCTGGCCAAGCCACTATCCATCATTTATCAGCAGTCCTGGTGATCGGGGGAGGTCCCAGTTGACTGGCGGCTAGCAAATGTGACGCCCATCTACAAGAAGGGCCGGAGGGCAGACCCGGGAAACTACAGGCCTGTCAGTTTGACCTCAGTGCCAGGGAAGCTCATGGAGCAGATCCTCTTGAGAGTCATCATGCGGCACTTGCAGGGCAACCAGGCGATCAGGCCCAGTCAGCATGGGTTTATGAAAGGCAGATCCTGCTTGACGAACCTGATCTCCTTCTATGACAAAGTGACGCGCTGGGTGGATGAGGGAAAGGCTGTGGATGTGGTCTACCTTGACTTCAGCAAGGCTTTTGACACCGTTTCCTGCAGCATTCTCCTCAAGAAACTGGCTGCTCTTGGCTCGGACTGGTGCACGCGTCGTTGGGTTAGAAATTGGCTGGATAGCCGGGCCCAAAGAGTCGTGGTGAATGGAGCCAAGTTCAGTTGGAGGCCAGTCACTAGTGGCATCCCCCAGGGCTCGGTGCTGGGGCCGGTCCTCTTTAATATCTTCATTGATGATCTGGACGAGGGCATTGAGTGCACCCTCAGTAAGTTTGCAGATGACACCAAGTTAGGTGTGTGTGTCGATCTGCTTGAGGGTAGGAAAGCTCTGCAGGAGGATCTGGATAGGCTGCACCGATGGGCTGAGGTCAACTGCATGAAGTTCAACAAGGCCAAGTGCCGGGTCCTGCACCTGGGGCGCAATAACCCCAAGCAGAGCTACAGGCTGGGAGAGGAATGGTTGGAGAGCTGCCAGGCAGAGAAGGACCTGGGAGTGATGGTTGATAGTCGGCTGAATATGAGCCAGCAGTGTGCTCAGGTGGCCAAGAAGGCCAATGGCATCCTGGCTTGTATCAGAAACAGTGTGACCAGCAGGGCTAGGGAGGTGATCGTCCCCCTGTACTCGGCTCTGGTGAGGCCGCACCTCGAGTACTGTTTTCAGTTTTGGGCCCCTCGCTACAAGAAGGACATCGAGGTGCTTGAGCGGGTGCAGAGAAGGGCGACGAAGCTGGTGAGGGGCCTGGAGAACAAGTCCTACGAGGAGCGGCTGAGGGAGCTGGGCTTGTTCAGCCTGGAGAAGAGGAGGCTCAGGGGTGACCTTATCGCTCTCTATAAGTACCTTAAAGGAGGCTGTAGCGAGGTGGGGGTTGGTCTGTTCTCCCACGTGCCTGGTGACAGGACGAGGGGGAATGGGCTTAAGTTGCACCAGGGGAGTTTTAGGTTGGATGTTAGGAAGAACTTCTTTACTGAAAGGGTTGTGAGGCATTGGAACAGGCTGCCTAGGGAAGTGGTGGAGTCACCATCCCTGGAAGTCTTCAAAAGACGTTTAGATGTAGAGCTTAGGGATATGGTTTAGTGGGGACTGTTAGCGTTAGGTCAGAGGTTGGACTCGATGATCTTGAGGTCTCTTCCAACCTAGAAATTCTGTGATTCTGTGATATGTGATCTGAAAAACTAAGAAGAGTTGGAAGGTCATTACCTAAGTTGTCGTTGACCCAGGGGGATCATATTTGGAAGACAAGGACATCCTGTTCTACCATTGATATTGCTTCATTGACTTTTTCAGAGTCCAGTGTTTATTCTAGCTCTGCAATGTGCCTCCACAAACACAGATGAAAGCTAATAGAGTGATTTTCCCTAGTCTCGCCATCATCTTATGTTTCATAGTTGTATGGCCATGTTCATACAACTGATTGCATGACCAATTCAAAGAATTTAGACATTCATCAAGCACATCAGGTAATAAAATAAGAGCATTGAATGCAAGTAGATTGACTCCTTTAAGATTTAGTTAACTATATGTTCATAAGATATATGAATTTAATCACTGTGCAAATAAGAAACAAACCTACATGTATGTGAAGAATTTTATGCACAATTTATTTCCTACTAACTCTCCACTTCTCTGCTTCTGGAGAAACTAACAAACAGAAAAATCACAAGCCCTACCCTAGAAAAGACGAAACCTTGCAATCTGTTTGGAGTTTATTCCCACCTTACCTCGTTCTTTGCTCTGCTTTATGTGATGTACTGTTCATTCCTATTGCCTCTTTATAGCTGTTTTGTTAAAGTTCATACCACAAAGACCTGTAAAGGAAATTTACGACTCTTGGGGTTTCAGCAAATTCTAAATAACCATAACATGTTACCATGCTTCATAACCATGAAGCATTAATTAAAGACACTGGAGTCTAAGTTATAACAGAGATGCTGACATTTAAGCCCCTTGCACCATGTAAATTAAAAATGGTATGACAAACAGTGAGTAATTTGATGGTCAGAGCTTCATAATAGATACCTTAATATCTTTGTCATGAAAAAGAGTCTGTCCTTGGTTTAACCCATGCTGAACAGCCCAGGGGTCTGGTTCATAAAGCATGACACTGCCTAAACATTTTTACAATAATTTATATATTGGTCTGGGAATAGCATAGAATATACTTGAGACTAAACAAACATGCAGGAAATTTGTGAACTGAATGTATTAATGCAAAGATAAATTCACTGTTATCCATGTATCTGCATGATACTGCAGATTTTAAGGAATCCACTGATCCATCGTCACTTATAAAACTCACAATTCACAAAAACTCACAAACTATCACTTATAAAACACACAATTTAATTGATTATTAGGTAAGTAAGTTAGCATGAGTCATTCACAAGATATCTGTACCATTGAAACCTCAAGTTTCTGGGCATATTAAAGAGAAGATGCCCCTGCCTTAATCTACCTACACCAGAAAAGGCAACACATAGAGGAAGTAGGCTGGTCTTCATTATATATTTTTTCATACTGTGGAACATAAATGTTCAGTGCTATGATCCTTATGTTCACATAAGATGTAGCTTAGTATATCCAAAGAAACTGTTGGATTTCTGTTGAGTCATGTTATGAGATTCATTTAACTAGTGCAGACACTTGTATCTGAGCTGGGCACAGTAGAGTCATTCAGGTGCATGCACTGGTTAATAGGTTAAGAAAGAAAAATAGTGTTAGAGCACTGCAGACACTCCTGCTGACATCACACTGAATAATTACAACTTTTGGTCTTGGTTGTAAATGTTGTAAAAGTCTCCCTAGGAAAAAAAAACAACAAACACTGTTCCCCCATCCCCAAGAAATTAAAACAGTAGGCCATTTCAAAGAAGAATAAAAAAATAAAAAAATAAAAAATAAAAAAATAAAAAAATAAAAAATAAAAAAATAAAAAAATAAAAAAATAAAAAAATAAAAAAATAAAAAAATAAAAAGATGAGAGTGTTTTAAGAGGCATTTCTTTTAGCTTGCATGATATAGCATCTGGACTTGACTCTGCTTTTAACAATGACTGAATGTTAGAGAATCCATAAAGGAATCCATTTGTGCGCTTTGATATTCTGGATGCTTTCCCAAAGAACTTCTTGGAAACTTGCTTCACAAAGTAATTTGTTTCAGTCATTATTTCAGTTAACAACTGTATGTCATCCTGTTTTGCAAGTGCTGTGAGATCAAGTGGCATCACACAACAGGAAGCTAGGTTCACCTGATTACTACTTGGTTTCACCTGTGCCCACACATACACCTGTTCTAACAGTGTTTTATCAAAGTCAGAGTATATATGGTAACAATCTTTTTATTTTGAACCAGACTTTCAAGTTCTTGCCAAGAAGGTTGCAAATACTCTGAGAGGCTATTTCCATCTTTAGTGGGAGGTGGGGCAATAATGACTGAATCTAACTGAGCAACCCCAAGAGCTGAACATGACATATCAACTGCGTCTCTGACTGATGAAGAGTTTGATCCAATGATGAAAAGTTTTGCTGATACTTTCAACTCATCCCTTTCTTTACGATTCACTTTTTCTATGGCTTGAGCTACACTACATTCTGGAACCTCCACTATTTCCTGGTTCAGATCTTGTCCTATCTTTAAGCTCCATTCAGTCAGTTTTTACTGAATGCAGTCCCCCCACTCCTCACTGGGGGTGGCTGGGCACTTCTTGTGGCCACAGCTCTGGTTGAGCAGGTTGCCAGTCTGCAGGTTGAGGGTGAGTCAACACCAGGGTCGGGTGGCTGAGGTTGCTCAGGCCTCATGGGCCTGTATGCCACCCATCACTGGCCCCGGCCCTTGAGTGTCTGAGGTCACTAGCCCTGTTCAGCCTGGAAAAGAGGAGGCTGAGGGGAGACCTCATTGCAGCCTACAGATTCCTCATGAGGGGTAGTGGAGGGCCAGGTGCCGATCTATTCTCTTTAGTGACCAGTATTTCTCTGTTCTCTGTAGGGACCCACAGAAATGGTGTTAAGCAACAGGAGATGTTCAGGCTGGACAGGAAAAGGTTCTTCTCTGACAGCATTGTTTTGCACTGGAACAGGGTCCCCAGGGGCGTAGTCATGGCACCAAGCCTGTCAGAGTTAAAGAAGCATACGTGCACTCAGGCACATGGTGTCATAGAGCAGACTAGATGAGCAGAATAAATTAACTAACCATTCAGTGGATAAAGAATTGGCAAGATGGTCACATTCAAAGAGTTGTTCTCAATGTCCAGGCAGAGACCGGTGAATATGAGCCAGTGATGTGTGCTTGCAACCCAGAAAATGAACCATATCCTGGGCTGCATCAAAAGAAGTGTAGCTAGCATGTTGAAGGAGGTGATTCTTCTCCTTTCATCACACTCACAAGACTCCAGCTGGAATTCTGGGACCCCCAACATAAGAAAGACATGGACCTGTTGGAGTGGGTCCGGAGGAGGGCCATGAGGATAATCAGAGGGCTGGAGCACCTCTTCTATAAAGAAAGGCTGAGAAAGTTGAGGTTGTTTAGCCTGGAGAAGAGAAAGCTCCAGGGAGACCTTATTGTAGTCTTCCAGTACTTAAAGGGGGCCTACAGAAAAGCTGGGAAGAGACTTTTTACAAGGGCATGTAGTAACAGGACAAGGGGTAATGGTTTTAAACTAAACCAGGCAAGATTTAGGTTAGATATAAGAAGAAGAAATTCTTCACTATGAAGCTGATAAGGTACCAGAAAGGCTGGCTACAGAAGTTGTGGATGCACCATCCCTGGAAGTGTTCAAGGCCAGGTTGGATGGGACTTTTGGCAGCCTGGTCAATTGGAAGGTGTCCCTGCCTTGGGGATTTGGAACTAAATGATCTTTAATGTCCCTCCCAACTCAAACCATTCTGTGATTCTATGAGTCACAGAACAATTAAGGTTGGAAAGGATCTCATGAGTTCCTCAAGTCCAACTTCATAATAAAGCCAAATTACCTTTGATTAGGTTGCTCAGGGGCTTCTGTACAAAATCCTATAAGTACTGATTTCTTTCTATTTCTATTTGATGAAGGAGGTGGCTAAGGTAAAGAGTCTGAATGGTAAATGTCTGTTAGAAGAGGCAAGTACTGCACGTTATAGACCATGTATATATTCCTATTCTCCTGCAATTAACAGCTGAAATGGGGGATATAAGGGAGTCTAAGTTATCTAACTTCTCTTAATGTTTTCAGTGAAGTAGTAATCAGGAACAGTATATTAACCATGGGGCAGTAATATTCCAAAATATCAGTCCCAATTGTTTACAATAGCAGAAGTATGCTTTTAACTGCATATCTAATAGCTACTTAAGTTGCAATTATCTTCAAAGATATAGTTAAATATTTTGTTCCAACATGAAAGCTTGTGACACGTGCAAGAGATATACCCAGATCACCTATGTGTCCCTCGAGGAAGAGGAAAACCTGCAGAGCAATTATACCACTCCAGGTTTGATAATCTGCTAATGGTTCTGCTATTTTTTCACTGCTGAGCTGGGCCAGCATCCTATGAAGACTTTTTCTGCTGCATAATCTTAAGATGTAAATGGAAAACAAGGAGGTAAGCAGAGGCTGGCTTGAAAACTTGTTAGGAGTTCTTCACCTTTACCGCAGATTTGTTCCATCACTTTCCTTGCATATCCTTCCTGCTTTGTGCTGCTATTTAATATCCCACTAGTTGTGTAATTTTAGCTTCCAAATTGAATAAGATGTTCCCTCCAGTGGAACCCTCACCTTGATAAATTGCCAAATAGTAATTATTATTCCTTCCAGAGCCTGAGATATGGAATCATGGCTGTAATTTCCAAGGCCTGAGAGCTGAGAAATTTATGCTATGCTTCTCTCCATCGAAGTTTTCATCTGAGATCATATTTCAAGCCCTTTCCTTTGATGATATGATTAAGATAATTCCTTTATGAAGTTCAAGCCTCTGTGAGATATTCAAGAAGGAACCTGATAGTTCTTAAGCTTCGTTTGCTTCCCCTATGAATATCAGCAGTGGATGAAGGAAAAAAGCAGAGATAGGATGCCTGACAGTTTCAAATGCTCCTAATTTTTTAATGTTAATTATTATGGTAACATCTGCTGGCCTCAAATATGGGGCCTCTATTCTTGTGAGTGCTATATAAAACTAAAGGAAGAGACTTTTTTTTTTTTTTTTTTCCCTCAGCAATCCTGTCTATAGCAAGATATATAGATATATAGATATATTACTAGCTTGTTTGCTTTTTTATTTATTTTTTATCAGATGCTGATGTGAAACTTAGTGAGATTCACTTGTTGAGAAGATTACTCAAACTCTGTGCCAAATTCAATAGTACTTGTACTTAATACCCTTTCTGAGAAAGTAGAATAGGATAAATATTGTAATACACATAGGATAGGATAAATATTGTAATACACATAATCTGCATATATACCCCTGGATATGTAAAGTAAAATTTACACTTTATTCAGATAGGACAATACTGTATTATTTTGGTATTCCTCATCCAAAGACATCAACTAGATTAAGAAAAAGAGTTATGTTATCCCAGTTTTACAAATGTAAACAGGCATCTAACAAGACGTAGCTGAAGATATAGAGGAAGCCTAGTCTAAGTTAAAAAAAAAAAAAAAAAAAAAAAAAAGTGACTAATGAGATTTTAAATACCTATTTGCCTATAACATCTGTGTTTAGTAGCAATGTAGTGTCTGCATCAGAGTTATCTCATTTACCTTTAAATATTAACAGGTGACTTTGAACCCTTAGTCCTCCTGAACAATAATTTTAGTTGCCAGATTTTTACTGTGGAATCCAGAGAACGCAATGACAGACCTCTGTCTAATGGTATACCTAGCCCATCTACGTCAGTCACTGGCACTCTCAGGAGGACAGCAAGAAACTCTCTAATAGAGGTTTGTGGAATAGACAGACCACACAGACTTACTCTAACCCTTCCAGCTGCTCATTGGGTATGCCCTGAACTGGAAGGTTTACTTTCTGGTTTATATGTGTACTTCATATATGAAGTATATATGAAGTGTATATGAAGTACTTCCTTCAATACTTCTGAATATTCTCATTTTCAGTAATATGTTTAAGCTCCTTTGATGTCCTCAAGCTACAGTGTAAGGATTTAGACTAAATTAGCCAAGATGCTACTGTCCTGCGGACACAAGCATGTCCCATATAGTTGTTTCCTCATGAGCATAAAACATACTTAGATTTAAAAACTGTTTTACTATTGAATTGGGTAGGGGCTACATCCATTCCTATTACCTCCAAATATATGCCCAAATGTTATTTCTACAAGAAAACACTTAAAAACTCATTCCATCTGTGATGGAGGAGATAAAACATCTCTTTATTATATGTTTGATGTTCAATTTAGGGGGGAAAAAAGTGTTAAATCCTAATCTAAATAATAAGTATATTAAAGCTTTCTTCTGTTATGATCCTGTTTTATAGGCTCATTGTTCATGGCATGTCCTTATTGCTCATGTACGTGACAGATGAACATACCATAGCCTCCACTATCTCCATAAATTGTGATTACAGATTGAAATATGATATGGCTCATTATTTATTTGTAGCTTTGAAATTTTCTCAAGGATATTTTTTCCTTCTTTGGAGTTACTTTGTTTTAATGATGATGAAAGGCTGTACAAAAACATATAAGCAATCCAAAGTCCTTTCTTTTACCACGTAATGGGTTGAGGTGTACCATACTGTCCCTTCTTCAATAAGCAGTATTTCCTGGTGCAGAGTAATCTCAGTAAGCCATTACTTTGCTCATTGTTTAGGCTTCAAATCATCAAAGCATTTAAACACACACTTAACTTTAGTGCCTGATTAATTGCCACTGGAATAGGATTTAAGCACTTGCTTAAAATTAAGTGGGTGTTTACATGCTTTGCTAAATAAGGATGAAATGCTAAACTGAAATCATATTTGATTGCTAAATGGATGAAATGCTAAACTGAAATCATATTTGTGTCTGAGTGGAGATTGTTCCCAAGTTTACTAAGAAAACAGTTTTGGTGGTTTGTTTGTTTGTTTGTTTGTTTCAGGATCCAAAAAAAAATCTTAATAGAATAAAAAGAATGCAATGGATTTTGCTCTCCACTGACACAATATGAAGTTTTGTGAAAATATCCAAACAGAAAAATCTTTTATTTTCTGTTAGATTATTGGTTGTGAAGACAAATCAAAACCTGCTCTCTCCCTTTCATTATGACCTCACAACATCCTGAAGTCTTTCTTGAGGAATTCTTCTCCTAACTTGTCATGGATTCCTTAAATTTTGAAGCCCTTTTAGACATTTCTATCACTGCATAGCTCTGGACACCTGACTGCAAACTCTGCATTCATTTTGGGACCCGCATCTTCCACTTTCCAGTCCCTCTAACTATCTGCACTTGGTAGTTGATTCATCATCCAATGCCACCAAAGGTTACATTGTAATAACATCAGTGAGGTTTTGGGCAAGCCTGACTTCTGGAAAATTTCTTGGTTCAGTCCCATCTTCTCAGACTGTCCATTAGATGCAAACACTTGCTGCCATTAGATGCAAACAGCTGGAGATGTTAAGGTCAGTGGCAAATTCCTGCAAGATTTGTTAAGACCCATGTTTCTGTTGAAGGTGTCTGCTACTTTAACAGACTGGTAGTGGAGTTGGGAAATTAGGAAAGGGAGCACGCAATTACAATCTTTGCTTCCCATTTCTTTTTTCAGTGTATTAGACTGTATTTGGAAATATATTTAACTAATATTCTTAGGACATGTTAGTAGGCATTTTCATTGATCAGTATTACTATTTATATAAATTTGGTGGGACAGGAAAAACAAAACACTATTTATGATTCCTGCTCTTTTGGTTGTTGTCAGTATTGCCAGAAAGAGAAAGCTTTTTTTCTCTCTCACCCTGCCTTACATTCTTTCTCCCTCTTCTGTCCTTCAAGAAAATTGTCCTTTTATTTATTTTTGCACTATCCAAGAGTGGCAGCTGATTTTGAAGTGTCAGACTGTTTTTTTTTACTTGTTTGTTTGTTTTTGGTTTGGTTTGGTTTTTGGATGTTACCATTTATTGCAAAGAGGATAAAATCAATGTGACATTTCCAGAACAATGATGGATGAAAATGATGAGTGGTCTTTAAACGCAGAAGGCTAATTTTTAAAAATGTCACTAGTGTACTATTTCAGAGTTTGTCAAAGATAAAACAATAAAAGTTATAGATATGAAAACTAATAATATTTCACTGGGTAAGCTACAGATAAGCAGACAGTACAGTATACAAGTTCTATACACTTCTAAATATAATATGATAGAAATGCTGCAGAAATGACAGCATTAAATATAGTTACTTTGGGTTATTTGATTAGATCTTCGTTTATGAAGACCTTGATTTCTAAGGCTATGACCTTGCAATCAGTTGTTCTAGGAAGGACCACTGGGCTGGCATTTTACACTATGGAGAATTCACGTGGACTCAAGGGATTGATCTGATGGCCAGGTTTTATGAGTTGCCTGAACAACACAGTTATTGTGCTTTTCAAGCTATTAGTGTGTCACAGTGTGAGTTTCAGATGCTGAAAATTTGTTCCTTACTCTGAACAGGTACTGCTTCTGATAAACAACCTCCCTTTGTGGCTTGTTACCTACAGTAACCCATGCACATAAAGCAGAGGAGACTCTTGATACCCTGCAGCTCCAACAGACTTTAACAACAGCTTGTGTGTGCGTATTATTACTATTTAATTCCTAGTTATTTCATTTACAAGTCATGGATGAAAATCTAGTCCTGAAGGCAGAGACCTTCCCCATTTGATGTTATTGGTGAAGCCATGTGAAATTATTCAACAGTATCAGCTCTGTTCTTAAGTTAACATTCACAGGCAGAAAGATGGTGTGATTCAGTCATCCAAATCTGGCACAAGCACTTCAATGAATAGGAGGAGTACAGGGAAGCAAGAAGTAAGCATCAGTAATACCTTACATGAAAGTAATTAACCCACATTTGATAAATAGAGAAATAGGAATATCTAAAACGTTATGCACCCACAGAAGGGGAATTAATACACATTTGCCAACTACTGGACATGAAAAGAATCTGGTGACCTAGGTCTCTAGTGACTTTGGCTAAATTGTCTTAGTTAATTTACATGACACAAGGTGTTTTATTACCAAAACCAAGGGGTCTGTGAAATGTCAGTAAATAAAATTTAAAGATCTCTAAGAAATTTAACTTATATTTGAATATGTCTCTATCTCAATAGCGTATTTATGTAGTTCTTGCCCAACTGGTGTAGTTTACTACACTGTAGCTGAAAAGCAGATGTCAGTATTTACCATATTTACCATGCTCAAATAGATGCCTTGTTTTGCAGTTGTGAAGTGTTGAAGTTTAAAAACAAAACAAACAAACAAACAAAAAAAAAAAAAAACACACACACAAAAACAAAACAAAAAAAAAAAGAAAAGAAAAAGGAGGAAAAATACACAGCAGCTTAAGCTTGATGTTGGTTTTATAACCTCATTTGGGGGAAAAATAACTTCACGGTTTAACTGCAGATTAAATCTGATCTGATTCAGCTCTAATCATCTCATTAGAGGCAAATGAACATAAATTGTGAATCAACTTGGAAAGAAGGGTGTTGGAAGATTTATGATAACTCCTCCCATCACTACACTAGACACAAACATTAACCAAAATACTGGAAAAAAAAAAAAGGATACAGTAAGCACCTGTTTAAGGCCTTGTTTGTCATTGTTCAGCTCTATAAAGACACAGTCTGACTTGAGAGTTGATGAATAAATTAGTCTTTCAATTAAAGAACTGAAAAAATGGTGAATTCAAAGGTTGGTCCCATGTTTCTAATGATCATGTTCAAAAACAGCTGTGAGAAGTCATACAGCTATGTTTAAGTAACTATTCGCTGGTACTAAATTTAAATCTGTGCAATATTTGCATCCAGTTCTGGCCCACTGCAAGTCACCTGAAATGTTTCTAGATGTTCACTTATCTGTATAAAAGCGTTTCACATATTTTCCATTAGTGGAAACCTTTGAACAGCACATAAATGAGACACTGGGATGGTCTATATCTATATTTCAAACCAAAAGGTGAATGTTAAAACAAAATATACTTCCTTCTTCTAGCCTTCTTCTGTGTATTGAAAATAAATTTGGTATATATATTGGTATATTTAAGTATTTATACTTGTTATATAAAAGTATTTAATGTTATCTCATATATAGATTTCTCTTTCTTGGTCCACTTCAAATCTTTACTTTAGCTTATGCATGAAAATATGTGTTTAGAAATATTTTTCAAAGAAAAAAATCTCTGTAGAGGTACTGACTGACTTCTGTTTTTCTGCTTCATAAATATGTAACTTTTTTTTTAGTACTTTTAATAAGTCACATACTTGTACTTTGTAGTCACATGTACTTATTACATGGGGACATGCCTTTTCTATTCACAAACACCTGTTCATATGAGATATTTTGCTTGCCTTTAGTCCTACCAGAAATTTTACAGATGGCTAAGGAGAGTAGTTGCATAGGAATCCCTGATTAATCTTTGTAGGCCTAATATGAAGAAGAAAATACAAGAAATTCCAAATCCCAAAAAATCCAAGATTCCAAGAAATCTTCAGGAATATGATTCACTAGACAGCGTGGGGAAGTTGTAAGGGGTGGAGTATACAGGGGACAGACCAAAACTTCAGAAAATAAATGCTAACAATTGCTGTCAGTCTGCTTTTACCATATGGGAAATGAGGTCTATGCATCAACCACGATTGGTAGAATATGAAAAGAGGAACCTTCACACAGTTGTAGTTATATTGCTACATGTAGTATTGTGCTTTTAACCATAGAAAGGTCAGGACTTCCCAATTACACACACATCAAACTTTTATTTTAATTTTATTTTTAAATATATGGATAACAGCAATAGCAGCAACCTAATTTTTCCTCTCTTTCTGTGGTAATAGAAATTGCTAAGTGCTTTTTGCTGCTATTTCACATAAAATAAAATAAATTAAAAAAAAAAAAAAGTCAGCCATAGGTAGCCACTGGGGTGAGGGTGGGGATTTGAATTGTTTAATTAAGTTAATTAATTTTAAATTAAATTTAAGTTATAGTAGGCAAAAAAAAATATATATAAATATATATATATACTACTGAAACCAAAAAAAGAGGACTTTCTCAAATAAAAAGTGATGAGAATCCTCAGCTACTACTTCTACTACTGCTAACGACACCTATGCTGTTTATAATTTGACATCAATGTTCTATTTGTGCAGCATGAATGACTTCTGCAATCTCCAGAAACTCACCAGAGATACTGTATATCTTTGGAATGTAGCCCTCTGAAATATTTAAAAATATTTGACTTTGAAAAGGACATTCAATTTTATTTGTAATATAGACCAGAGGATAAATATTTATATATATTCTATTTCATATAAAAAATGAGAATTCAGCAGCCTACAGTTCATTGGATTTTAGTATGTGAATTATCATTTTGATTGTGATTTTACAGTTTACAGCATTCCAATAAAAATAAGCCTGCCTTATGAAACAGTCTTCATGTTGAATTATTTGCCCAAGGAAAAACAAAAACAAAACAAAAAAACTACATATTTTGATCAATAAAAAGCAGGGTTCTTAGGGTCAGAAAGAACCACTGTGTTCCCAAATTAATAAGAAAGACATTCGTTTCAGCAGGACTGGACATCTTAAAAGACTGTCTCTAGTGCCCCTTAGAGACCTCAGTTTCGGGCTGGCTTGATGTCCTAATTGAATTGCCTTTGTTGTAGAGTATAAAAAACAAAGCCTCAGAGAGTTTTCCAGACAGAGAGAAAGAGGTGGGTGAAGGGAATCCAAGATACCTGCTCAATAAACAGTAATGATTTTACTCCAAATTAGGGGGCAAATCATTGACCTCTGGTGATATGACCTCTCAGAAATGAATCGTTTTTGTGGGCATTATAATAATATTTAACAAAAAGGTATCATCTAGCTCTTCTCACCATGTCTTAAAGCTCCTTATAAAATTTGCCTCACCACCCCTGCTATGCAGGGAAGTTTTAAACCTGCATACTCCAGACATCATTACACATAGACACATGTATATGAGTCATCTACATATGTGTTCTGTATTTTGAAATTGTGTATTCACAGGGAATTAAGGAAGTGATCATTTACAATTACAATTGTTCTTCCTGCCATCCTCCATCTTAGTAGTGTACTTTCACATAGTCCAGTTCTTTAGTCCTTAATTTTGCCTTCAACAACTTTAGAGATAGTTTCAAAGATGAAAGAAGCAATTTCAGCACTGATAGGTGATAAGGTAGTGAGCACGATGGGAGTTTGGGGTTGGGGATTAGGAAAAACTCTTTCCATAGCACCAGAACAGGGCTCCACAAGGAAGTTATGAAATCTCCATCTTCAGTGGCTTTCAACACTTGGCTAGATGAAGCTATGTCTGATCTCATAAAAAAGTGTTATTTTTAAACAGAATGTTAATGGAGATAACCTCCAGAGGTCATCTTTTAACCAACCTTTCTATGACTCTACATTCTTCCCAAGTAACCCCCTATTCTATCTCATAGGACTTTTCTCTGTCACTGGTAGCCTCACCACTTCTGTTATGGTGCTACTCCATTCTCCTCTGTGCCTGTTTCAGCCACCTGTATAATGAAAGGGAGTAAGCATCTGTGCACACCAAGCTATTTCAGCCACGAAACACACCATGGCATGCTACAAGCATATTGGCTTGCAAAATAGATGCATTAGCAACAGCACCACACCTGCCCATTGCTGAGGCAAATCAGCATGTTGTGAATATCTCTCTAGATTTAACTATTAAAATCTAGCCACCACCAGGTTAGTGGAAAGGGCCACCAAGATATGAATAAGAAGTAATAAAAAGATGGGTTACATTTTGTCATGACAGGGCTATGCCTACTAACTAAAATATCTGGAGCTCTTATGCAAGGAAACGAGTTTGCATGGGTTTGGAGCCTGAATTAAAAGAACATTTTATAGCACAGAATGCAAATAATCAGGTAATTTCCTCTGTAGCTGTACAGTAATTGCAGTGTAATTAGAATAATTGCATTTTACCTGCAGGACATGCACTTATGGCATGTTGTATTTGCATTAAATATTCAACATATACGTTCCAGACCAATTCATCTTTGCTGTAGCTCTGTTCTGAATTCAGTGGATGTACTACAGGGATGAATTTGGCTCTCAGTATCTTAACTTGTATAAGTCGCGATTCTCATGGAAATTTCCATTTTGCAGAAGAAGAATTTTTAAGGGAGTTTGATGGACTTGGTGGTGAAAACTTGCATAGCCTGGTAGTAGTTCACCCATGTCAAAGTTTAAGTTAAACTCATCTGAATAACAGACAAACAAAGTGTACAACACTCACATAACCATTCACTGCAGTGAGCAATCAAGCAGCTCACTTCTGGCAGTAGTCTCACACAGACCATACTTTAGGGTCAAGCCAAGGCCTAAACTCCAGCAGCTTTGTGCTACTGAGACAGGGAAAAGCAACCTAAAAAGCTGCCTGAAAGATGTAAATGCCCCACCCCATTGCAAGAGGGTATTTGAGTGGCACAAGTCTGATACACTTGGCTCTCTTCCACATGCCCACTTCCCTCGGCATAAGGACAGGAAGATGCCATGCCAGAAACAGCAAGGGGTAAGAGAGAGCATGTGGGAGGAAGGATGAGTCAGTGTTTAGCACAGTAATTAGGAAGTCTGCAGACCTGGGTTCAAACCTAATTGCAGGCAGGTGAGAAATACCCACCTGTTATAAGAGTCTGTTATAAGAGTCTGTTATGAGTCTAAACATTCTATATTTTATATAATGATCTTGAAGTCTAAGAAAAAGAACCAGCAGCCCAAGCAGTGAGCTAATCAGAAAGAGAAAGGCAAAACTTCAGCAGCATACCCCCACACATATAATGTGTTTAAAGACAGATAGGGCTCTCCCAGATGTAGAAACTCTTCTTTCAACAAAATACCACCCTGTTCTTTGGAGTAAGGAATAAAAGCAGTGCTTTTCCACTTATTTTTTGTACTCTAGTTGCTCAATTAAAGCATTTAAAAGATAAAGAAGAATCTGGATACTCAGAGGTTAACAGGGTTGAGATTAGAATAAAACACAGCAAAGCCCATGGCCCACGTGCTTCTTATCTGCACAGTTAGCCTAGCTTCAGGTAGGGCTCAAAGAAGCTGCCCTGTGTTCAAGAAGCCAAGCAGTAATATCTAATGATATACTAGTCCATGTTATATTGGGGCTCCTAATAATCATATCATCTAAGCTATAGAAATTATTTTTGTCTATCACTAATATACAGATCATAGAGACCTCTGAAGTTTAGCCCATGGTGGAGATAGAGGAGGGAAGCATGGCCAAATCTGAGAACACATATGCTCTTGAGTTTAAACAACAGTACAGTCCAGTTTCCCTCTTTCTGGATGGTCCAGTGACTATATAGATTAATTATTCCCAAACAGGCTGGGAACATATTCAGCAGATCCTGTCCAGTCTTCATCCAGAGCAATGTTAAAATTTCTGACCTCTACTTCAGCGCTGACTGTTTGCAACCACTATACCTGCTAATTTCAAGAATAAAAGGGAGAAGACCTAGATTCTACAGTTCTTAACACAACAAAGTCTTCCTTGGCCTTGATGTGATATTCACCTGACAGCAGCTGCACAAGTTAGCACAGAAACTTTTGCTGTGGAATGCTGAACCATGACATTATCCTGCTTTTCTCTCTCTCTCGCTTTGCAATTGTTTCAGTCCTCTATTAAATCCTCTATAAAAGCCTCATGTTTTTCAAAATGTGCTCCCTGTTTCAGTCCTCATTGTTGCTGTCTTTGGAGGTGTCCATTCAACACACTAATTGTCCTGTGTGTTTGCTGAAGGAGTTACTCAGGAGCCCCTTAGATCCTAATCCTTTCTTAGTTAATTACCATGTGCCATACACTGGAGCTATGGGGCCTCAGGGCAATAATTTTGTTGACAATATGCAGCAATAACCATATAATCACAGCACAATTATGGAACATTTATGGAGTTATTTGTGCCATGTCATAGATGAAGTTAGCAAATGTAATTTACCTCTCACCACCAAAGAGGACAGAGACTTAAGGTCAAAGGCTCTCATTAGAAATTCTATTTTTTAAAATTGCATTTTTTTAACAATAAATTCTCTCAAATCTAATAAAATTAAGTTTCTTGATTTTTAATTTTTGTATTTATAAACTCTGTAGAATTCCAGTCCAAATTTGCTGACTGTAAATTAACTTTCATAATCTGAAAGAATAACAACAAAAAAAATCTACCAAAAGAAAAAAAAAAAAAGCCCTCTTACCCAAATATTCTAAATAAATAAATAAATACATACATAAAAGTGTTTCCCATCAAGTTCTATCTGTCTCTTGATACTACTTATCTGCTCATATCAAACTCCTACCAGGTGCAGAGTGATTAAGAAGACCAAAAATAAAACTATTATCTATCAAGCTAACATTTCCTCACATCACCTGTAGTAGCACATTGGCTGCTGCATGGATGCTTAATCATGTCTAGTGTTGTAAGGTGACATTTGGATAGGAGCCATTCTGCTACAGATTAGGAGAGGAACCAGGGTTTAGCAGAGTGGATATGATCAGCTGAGAAACCTGATGGATAGGTGAAGGGGGAAAGGGAACTGACATTTATGAAAAATGTTGTCCGGAATAGGTCACACTGAGCAGAAGAGGGCAGGCTTTGGGAGGTTTATCAGGAAAAAAAAAAAAAAGCACCACTATGCCTTTTTTCAAAGATTGGTGTATATATATATATGGTAATAGGACACACAATATATGCATGCATATATTACCATATATACATATGCATATGTATGTCCATATGCATACAAACACACAAAACCTCCCTACATAGACCTGGCCCATAAATATATAAATAGATGAAAAGATAAATTGATAAATATACTACATATTTCCCTTTTCAAATAAAAGAGGATATGGGCTCTCAGACCAACTTTCACATATGGCAGCTTAAAGCAAAAATGTTTTATTCATGAATGATGCCCTCTTTTTTTTCTTTTTTTTTTTTCTTTTTAATAAACACATAAAAATGTGAAACAATAAAAGTGATATATACCTAATAATGAGTGAGCCAATAAACCCCACAAGGCAACTTAGCTTTGGAAGTGGAAAAATTGACTTTGTATAACAAATTGTAGAATTATTAATCCTGTTTGAAACCCTTTTTATATCAGACCATTTACTTTAATTCTTGCTACTTTCAACATTATCATACATTATGCATTTTTCTTTGTAATTTTTTTTTCTTTCTGCAAGTACAGTGTGCTCCCAAACTTTAAAGGGCTGGAAGCATTTTAAAGAGAAGCCTACTGGGTAAAAGAAAAAGCAAGGGATAAATTATTTAGGCCGTTCTGAGGTACTCATCCCTGCAAAAACTCCCTCACAGTGGTCTCTCACAGACCACTGATGAATTAAGCTTTGTGAAACCCCTGCAAGGAAAGGAAATATAGTAACATGAACAGAGAAACTGAAGAACAGAGCTGATTGTTGTGTCTACACTTCGCTGAGTAGCCTCCAGACGGGCTCTAAGCTCACCATACTAACCCTTCCTCTTATCTTCTGTCCATACAGCCAGCTAATGAACAGCCTCTAAATTCCTGCAAGTGGTGGAATTGCAAGGGGAGAAGATAAAGGGAGGACTTCCCTTAAGCTACCTTTTTAAGGACCATAAATGCAGACAAGTATCACAGAATCACTGAATAGAAGGGGTTGGAAGGGACCTTGAAAGATCATCAGGCCCAACCCTCCCCACCAAAGCAGGTTCCTCTGGCTGCCCACGTAGGCATCCAGACGGGCCTTAAATATCTCCAGAGAAGGAGACTCCACAACCTCCCTGGGCAGCCTGTCCCAGTACTCCATCACCCTCACTGTGAAGATGTTCTTTCTCATGTTGGTGAGGAGCTTCCTGTGCTCTATCTCGTGACCATTACTCCTCATTCTGTCCTTGCAAAACACTGAAAAGAGGTTGGCCAAATCCCTCTGTCTCCCATACCTCAGGTATTTATACACATTGATGAGATGCCTTCTCAGTCTTCTTTTTTCCAGGCTGAACAGACCCAGGTCTCTCAGCCTTTCCTCATAAGGAAGATGCTCCAGGCCCCGTATCATCTTTGTGGCCCTCTGCTGGACACTTTCCAGGAGGTCCCTGTCTTTTTTGTACCGGGGAGCCCAGAACTGGACACAGTACTCCAGGTGAGGCCTGACCAGGGCAGAGTAGAGGGAGAGGATCACCTCCCTTGACCTGCTAGCCATGCTCCTTTTAATGCACGTCAGGATCCCATTAGCCTTCTTGGCCACGAGGGCACAGTGCTGGCTCATGGTTAACCTGTCGTCCACCAGGACCCCCAGGTCCTTCTCCTCAGAGCTCCTCTCCAGCAGGTCGTCCCCCAGCCTGTACTGATACATGCGGTTGTTCCTTCCCAGGTGCAGGACTCTACACTTGCTCTTGTTAAACCTAATTTGGTTTCTTCCTACCCATCTCCCTAGCCTGTCAAGGTCTTGCTGAATGGCAGCACAGCCTGCTGGCGTATCAGCCACTCCTCCCAGCTTTGTGTCATCAGCATACTTGCTGAAGGCAGACACTATTCCCTCATCAAGGTCATCGTCGAATATGTTGAACAAGACCGGACCCAGCAACGACCCCTGGGAAACACTAGTCACAGGCCTCCAGCCAGACTCTGCGCTGCTGATCACCACCCTCTGAGCTCAGCCAGTCAGCCAGTTCTCAATCCACCTTACTGTCCACTCCTCTATCCCACACTTTCTCAGCTTTGGATTTGCAAATATGCTTCAGCTGAAGCTGGAACACTTAAGAGTGCACTTTCATCTTCAGATTCATCTTATTGCTACACTTGCTAGAAATTATCTAAAAAAACAGTATTTTCCTAAAAAAAAAAAAAAAAAAACAAACAAATTTTAGATGCATATTGTAAAAGATTTCTGACTTGAAAAAATGTAGAACGTGAAGTTTGATGTCACTGAATATCCACATCCCCACCTGAGATCTACAGAAGTCTAGTATCTTAGAGTTGAATAAGTTCAAAAGGAGCACTAGCAACTATATAATCAAACAAATGGCAAAAAAGTAGACTAACATTTACTCACAGACTTTGCTGGTCAGATTTATGGTTAGCAACAGGACAAAGACACAAGTGTGGTGAGCAGGTTATCTGTACTTTTCTCTGGAGAAAAATCCAAACCCTTACATTGCCCCAAATTAAGTCTTAAAAGTATTGTCTTTGTTTTAATAGCATTAATCAAAGTTATTTTGAAATAGGTGTTTGAAGGATGCCATTAAAATTGCTTTTGGCTTTGTTTTATTGAGTTTAGAAACTCAAAACTCCAAAAATAAACAAACAAAAAAACAAAACAGAGAAAAATGAGAAAGGAAAAAAAAAAAAAAAAAAAAAAGAAAAAGAAAAAGAGGTGAAACCAACCAAACAGAAAAAAAAACAAAACAAACAAACAAAAAAAAATAAAACGCATCTCTAGCTGTAACCTATTATAAATTCCTGGATATATTTCTATTCAACACTGCTATATCTCTCACACGTCTCTATTTAGACTTTTTAACACATAAAGTGCTTGCTACAAGAGTGGTAGCAATAATATGTTTTGTTTGCTTTCAGCCATTTTAAGACTAAGTGATCTTATGGTTAAAAAAATAATAAAAATAATAATAATAATAAAACACACACAAAAAAACTAGCCAACTGTAGGTAACCACAAAATTCTCACTGAATTCAGTAGGACTGGGTTTGAACTGTAGCCCAGTTGTGTTGATGTAAAACAATTACCTATTTAGTTTTTGCATTTCTGTAAAGCAATATGCCAAGCCTGGCTAAAACAGTTTCATTTACTTATTTATTTATTTATTACCAGAGCTTTTCAGTAAGAAGATAGATTGTCAACTGGCAAGTAGATGGTCCAACTATGCAATCAGAGTGAGGTCATGTTTCTGCAGTGAACCTTAAAGACTGAAATCCTTTAAACTGAGCTAAAACAGTGCCCATCTTCCAGATATGTTTAATACCTGTATCTTTTCTTCTGATTTACAATCCATGGAGTTCAAGAACAGTAACAGCAGCTGATATAATTTTGTTTTGTTTTGTTTGTTTGGTAAGCATATAAACACATTAGAGGTCATGTTTATAGTGAAGTAAAAAATTGAGAAAACATTTTGGTCTATCAAAAATTCTACCCCTGGGCAAGCATTCTTCTAATCTTTCTCTGAATAGGTTAGATAATCAGCTTGAAGCATCCTTTAAGATATCAAATGTTTCTTTTCACCCCCCTCCTTTGCTAAGCTTAACAATTTCAAACCTTCACACTTGCTAACTATGCATAATGCATTTCTAGATGCAAACACTTTATCCAGTGAATTCTCAACCAAAGTAAGATTTCCACTTATGGAAAAAGGAACTCTCTAAGTGCAACCTTGAGTTCCAGCTACCTAAACTTCCAAGCTTTTATCAACTACTTTGCCACTAAGTTACCATCTCTCTTTCACCCTATACAATGAACCTGTTACAATGTGAGTAACAACATTGGAAAATCAGTATTCTAGTATTTTCTTCTCAGCTCTTCCAGTAACTTCTATATCTATGATAGAAATATTTCTTTCTGTCCCTTGACCTTTCCTTTTCCCCACTGCTTGTTAGGTCTGTCCATGTTTACGGTGGTGGGTGACCTGTTGACTTGTGTTCTTTTTACTTTTTTGAGGTGATCTAGTTTAATGGGGGAGTTGTCCTATAATGAAAGGTGATGCTCTTTCATAACCATTGCCTAGGATGTCAAATGAACAATTATATATTTCTCAATGTTTCAAGAGTTTGGGGAATGGCATTTCAGGCAGATTCATGGTTAATATCTTTTATCTGTTGGCATCCAAACTGTGGCATATTTTTTAATTAATATTCATCTCTGTAATAGACTGACTATTAATTTATCTCTGTAGGAAGGGAAGAAGAGGTACCTCCATTGGGTCACTCTATCAGTACCTATTTTTCTCTTTACTGATCATAAGGTATGACAAATTATAGTCTCACCTCCCTTGTCTCATTTAGTGAACACTTTTTGTGTGATGATTCCATGAACTTTTAACTGTATATAAACAGTGTCTCCCAGTGTTCATTTTAAAGTGTGGTCTGAAAGGGGCCCTAAGAGCATATGGATCTTTGAAGTACAACCAAATATCTATCATTTTTAACAATCAAATAATAATTTTGTGCATTTACCTCACTGATACTCTTGTCTATTTTCTGATGTCCTCCAAAATCCCCATTATTCTATGCTCATGAATCTCTCCATACTCTCTTTCTCCTATTAAATTTATTACTTTGTTAGTAATCTATGTAATGCTGATATAGAAGCTCTGAACACAGTTGATGCTGTCGGTAAAAATAAAAATAAATTAAAAAAAAACCACTGCAAAGAAAGCTGTATTGTGCTATAATACAAAGGAAGTGGAAAACATTATAAGGAGTAATTTAAAGTTTCCATTTTCAGACATGGAGGGAGAGAAAAAGAGAGTAATAAGGGACTGGCACAGAGGGAAGCTTGCCTTAATATATGCTTTGAAAGCATTTCTATTTAAACTTTTCCACACAGACGGTCAGTTGCACAGAAAAAAGGTTCATTTGCATGAAGTACTGAAGGTGTGAGCCCCAGAGTAAGTCAGTTCTTGGTGTCTAGGCTCTAACGACACCGTATGTCACAGCCCAGCCTTAAGTAGGAAAGTACTAAGGCCTAAATAAAGCTGAGCATTTTTTATTGAAGTGACCCCAGCACCAGGCAAATATTGTACAACATCTTGTGCCAGAAGCCAAAGTGATTTACATATACTTTTTTTTTTTTCTTCTCTCTGAATAGAGTGGACAGCTGGTGAATCCTTACGCCTATTAATCTTCCTGTGCACAGCCATCTCTTGGTATGTAACAACTATTTTTCAATCTTTGGGGCATCAAGTGAAGTAATGAATAATTCTGTTATATTCTTGCAGGACTGATGAGTATTACTGAACAACACATTAGGATTGGGGGTGAAGAGATGGAGGGAGGGGGAAAATGCTAGCATAGGGCAGGCAGCCTATTATTGCCTTTCCATCACTGCAAACAAAAAGAATTCTTTCTAATCTGCTCCTTAGGGGATCACCATAAAACCCCGACCATCTATATATATTCTGTGTGTGTGCATGCATGTGAGTGTCTGTGTTAAACTTGCTGTCAGGTAGGATTTTTAGTACTTCAAAGTTCTTGGTATTTGTAGTCCTAAACTAAACTGGTGAAGATAATAAAAATTTTAATCTCTCTTGGCCCTGAAACTAAAACTTCTGTGTCAACTGCACAGAGTAAGTCATGGCACAGAATGTAAAACACTGTAAGTAGCTCAACATTGAATATGGGTACCCACTCTTATAAAAAAGAGAAAGGAGATGAACTAATACTTTGACAATTTAGTTAGCTCCAAACTGAAAGGAAGGATCTATTTGACATGGGACAAGGAAGTTTATGGGGGTAGGTTCTGGTGTGAAATTTTAGAAATACCTTAACATTATGTTTAAAACAAGCATCTTGATCATTATTCATAAAAAATCCAATTGGCCTAGAAAGTAGCAATAGCTGGATGACAAAAAGGCTGGCTAAGTTCCTCTCTGTGAAACAAGGATTGTTATCCTTAAATTTTCACCTTCTCCTAAATTTTACGTAACATTCAGAGAATTTAAATAACTTTTCATAGTCCCTACTGATGATAGGCCCTAGGTGAAATCCAGATGTGGAGTCTCAAAGTAAAGGGAGAGGATTGCTGTCCCTCCCCCGCCCCCACTCCCCAAATGCTGTATATCTCTTCTAACTCTGAAGGGCTATGAAGTGCAAATACTTTA
Source organism: Netta rufina (assembly GCF_964035555.1). Classification (NCBI taxonomy): domain Eukaryota; kingdom Metazoa; phylum Chordata; class Aves; order Anseriformes; family Anatidae; genus Netta; species Netta rufina. Next base: position 2,776,378 of record NC_140126.1, on the reverse strand, counting down.
GATCAAGGTAAAAGCAGACAGAAGCAAAATTTGGAGACTACAGACAGATCTGGCTTAATATCCTTTTGAGATACATCTCACAGGGCTTTGCTGTCTCCCTTTCTCTCTCTCCTCCTTTGCAACTTCTTTTACAGCCATTCCCATTTCAATGTGCATTACTCCCTTTTGAGTGGAAGCCTTTGAATATATGACAGAAAATATGAATGAACATATGACTGAAAGAAGGCATATGACTGAAAGAAGGCATACATTTTAACAAAATAAATAAATAAATAAATAAATAAATATTAAAAAAAAAAAAAAAGCCACTAAAAAGAAGTAAGCCCAGACTCTTAAAAGAGGCGAGGTTTTTCTGTGCAATACGTATATTAAATAATATTCTTTACTGTATGATACACACTGAAAGAGAGAGAGGAAAAAATTCAATATTCAAAGAAAATTGCCATTAAATTTCACAAGTATGTTACCATTTGATTTGGGTATTATTATTATTATTCTCTATCCTAGATAATTTAGCAGCCTGAAAAAGTGGAGAGCATACTGCATAAATCACTTACTGTAGTGCAAAAGTGAGGTCCTTATGCAGAATGGGATGCTGAGAACATTTCAAGGGGTTTACCCCACAGAATGATGATTAACTCCTCCCCAGATCCCCCTTCAAAGATACAAAAAATACTAGCATATAATTAAATGTCTGTTCTTTGATTATCAGTCAAAGACTCATTGCAAACGGTACATCCCTTTAGAAGGCACTCAGCCCACTTCCAATTAAAAACTACCTGACCATAAATAATAAAAGCGTACCACACACACAGTAAATAATGGTTCTTAAAATAATGTATTTCAGGAGCTATATTTTAAGGACACCATATGTGTTCCCTGTGTAATGAGCTCTTCCTTCTATCAGTATCACCAGCAGCCTCTCAAATCTAGAGAGGTAAAAAGATTAATTTGTTGGGGTATTTATTTTTCCCTAAACATTAACTATTTGCTTTTCTTAACCATTTGAATTCCATCTCCATCTTTAAAATTAAAGCCTTAAAATTAAATTCCCATTTTCTACATTTCAATCCTTCTTCACAGCTAAGAACAACTTGAAATTAAAAAATAATTTTTCAGAAAAGAAAAAAAAAAGAAGGTACCTATTTTTGGAGTTGTAATCTTTATGCATTTATGACGATGCCTATATGTAATGGGTGTACATATGTGTATATATCTGTGATGTTTCTGCTATTATATTTATATGCATGTATATATGTATATAAATAGATATATATTTTATAGAAATAATTCTAAAATTATTTCTAAGTGGCATTAGGATTTAATGACACTCATAGGCAAATATTTTCTAACATCCTTTTAAAGATAGTACTGATTAACCAAAGCAAAGACAAAACAAAATTCCTTGTATACTAATTAAACAAACAAACAAAAAAGTTGAATTACTGGTAAAAATAGGAATGGGATTCTTCCATACCTAGCATATACAATAATCCCAAAGGACACATTCTAACAGTATGATGGGACAACACATCTGAGTGCATATGTGAAAAGTCTCAGCTCTGTACCAACTATGAACAGGAAAAATATTTTCCATACTGGCTAGAGTACAGCTCCTGCTGCACAATGAGACAAATTCCTGGTTTCACAGAAAATCTTGTTTCTTGTTTTTCTCATTTTTTAAGCACTTGGACTTCCAAAGCACCACAAACATACATATCTATGTCTACATACACACAAACATATATAAATATGCATAATATCTTCCACATTCAAAGCCTTCCAAACATTTAAAAAAAATTATGTAGAAATGAAACTCAGCATTGCTTCATACCATACTTGTAATCTAGAACTGCAATTAGTTTTAAACAGAAAATGGAAAGGAATATTGTTTCCATTCCCAGCTTAAAACAAAAGATGAAAACCATTCACACTAGACCTAGGCTGGGATAACAGCAATTACATTTAGACTTTTGAAAAGTCACATAATTTATCCATGACTTTAAGCTGTCAGAATCATGACTTTAATTAGGAAGAAACTACATCAACTGATAGGTTATTCCATAATCAACTAATAGGTGACTATTCCATAAATGGCTAATAATAAGCTACTTCAGAGGTTTGGTAGCTCTGTGTGCTACCACTGATAACAAATTACTTGGAGAAATAGACCAAAATTTAAGAATACTATTGGGAAAGGGAAACAGTGAGGATCCAAAGACAGCCACAAGCACTGGAGCTTAAGTAGTCTGATGTGCAATAGATTTTTAAGTTTTGTGTTGTTCCATTATATATTTTAGAATTTTCTGTTATCCCCACATACTTTTCCCCATTCCTATTAGGTGATTTGTAATGGTTTATGCTTATTAGAAACAGTATTAAGGTAAGTATTCATTGAACTGTCTACACTGGTGAAACAGAGATATTGCATATTCCTTCCTTTGTGCATTCCTGGGAATAAATGTAAATAGCAAAGCCAGAAAGTCCTGCCAGATTTTTTTCACCTGATGTTGAAAGACCATGTGGATGGCCTTTGAGAAAACTCAGCCTTTAAACAGCTTTGGAATAGGAGTTGTATTTGACTTCCACATTGAAGACCTTAAAATATATAAACATTCGTGTTTTATCTGTGTTTTCAGCCACACTGAGTTTGAAACAGCAAAGAAATTCAGAAAAAGGTATTATGGCAGACCCAGATATATCTGCAGACAAAGTGACTGTGTTGACTCATTCCCACAGGACAGCAGCTTACACATAATTATAATTTATTGCAAAAGAGACTGGAACCCCCATGCCCCAAAGACAACTATCTAGGACATGTAAATATGTCTTTGTGCCTGCCTGCATCTTCTGACCATCTGCATCTGTTTTACTATTTCTCTTTCCATCCAGATCCCCTATAAACTAGAATAATTCCAACAACAAACACTGAAAAGGAAAATGATTTCATAATATTACATCTTCTTTTCTTAATGGTGGCAGTTTTAGGTCTCAGTATACCCTAAGGAAGAGAGGGAATTTGATACTAAATCTTGTGTAAATGCATAACCTCACTGTATATGAAGGAGCATCTACTGTGTAACTGCCTGTAAACACTTCATTTTCTCTCTGTTCTTTAAAAACTCTTGAAGAGTATTTCCCAGAAGTGAAGTAGGTAGCATGGGGATTAGATCTCAAAACAGACTGAAGTGTCTAGTACAACTGAAAATTAGTCACTGAATTTGTCTTTCCACTGTATTAAGAAAGCTGGGTATTAAACGGGGGCTCCAATTGTGCCAAGAAAAATCAGAGAAACACTGAGGACAACAGCATGTTTGAAAATTTCCCTATTTTTTATTATCTGAGCACTGTTTTGAAACCTTGAACAAGCCACCTCTAGGAGCATCGTCTTCAAGGTACAAACTAGATTCCTGTAATTAGTGCTGTATATTCCCTTGGGCTGTCCTTCACCATAGTTTGTTATTTGAGGAAGAGGAGGGCAAGACGATGCTGCAAGCATTTAACATAAAATCTAGCCATTACAGCACCTCTACAGAGACTGAAAGATTAGGGTTTAGTTCATTTATCAGTTTCAGTAGATTAAATTTTCTATCTATTTGTGAGCAAAGTGGTCCAACTGCATAAACAGAAAACACTATCTTTGACCATGCTTAATAGTCCTTTGCACCCTTCCAAGTAAACTGAATGCATAACACAGCAAAACCCTTAAATTCAGAAGGACAATAAAATATTGGATAGTGTGACTTAGCAGAGTACTGTTTAAGGGATACCACCTGGCTTTAAGAGCTAGTCTGTATTTTAACCATCACTTCTAGTGACTGATTTCTTTGTGTAGGAGCTGGTTTGTGTGTCAGATATGGGGAGCGCATTGAGTAGGCAGCAGAACCCCTCTGTACTCTTGCTGGGAGCTGCTGCTGGAGGTGTGCCATGATACCTACACCTGCTGAAGGACACCTTCTGCAGCCACACAGCATAAGGATGCACAAAAACCTTGCTTTGTCACTGTTTCATATGCCAGGGCCCGAGTCTTGTGACCACCTTCCAAAAATATCCCTAAATAAAAACAGAGATCATAGAGACAGTTACCCAAACTCTCACTCAGATATGGAAGCGTTCTTGCTGGTGGTGAGGGGGACGGGGGGGGGTGGGAAAAGCTAAGGTCCCTTCCAACCCGAATTCTATAATTCTATGATTCTTTGATCATGACCTCATTCAGTGAGCCCTGCTTTACAATATCCATATTCACGTCACCACTATAACTACTGCTTGACTTTGTGGTTACCTTGGATTTAAAAATAAAGTTAATCCCACGTGATTTCAAACTGACATTATTTTTTATGTCTATGTTCCTTACCTCAGAATCTCCAGATCAATCAGGTCTCTGCAACCAAATCCAAATTTATGTCTGTTTAAACCTCGAAGGAATCATTCTAGCAAAAGTATCCAGAAAGTTTCTGGTAAAACAGAAAGTGTGTATTGTTTGTCTCCTGTGGTTTCCCTATAATTTCAAGGGAATTGATCCTATAAATGATTATTAGGTGAACGAGAAATATTGCCAACTTCAGCTAGTAACAGAACTGGAACAGATTTTTTCAAAATATTTTAATTTGGCCCGATTCAATTCTTTCATAATTGTTAGAATTTCAAACAGAAAAATTATCTCATCCTTTTATTATTATTATTATTATTATTATTATTATTATTATTATTATTAACATTAACATTATATATTTATATATAATATATTATTATTATTATTATTATTATTATTATTAATAATAATAATAATAATAATAATAATAATAATAATAATAATAATAATAATAATAATAATAATAATAATAATAATAATAATTTTGCCTTAGGAAAATCACTGCTATTGGTAAAAGTCCTTCACCTTTGCCATTTTAAATAATTCCTTTTAAAATACGAGAAGCTAGCAAGCTGCTTTCTCATTCACAATAAAAGTTTCTTCTTTGTCTTTTAAAGAAAAAATAGAAGAAAAACAGAATCATTAGCAAATCTAAGGCAGATGATACCAGAAATCTGAGAATTTCTTTCTTTTCACAGTTCTGTGGCTCATTGCTACTCTGCATTTTTTCACATTGCTTACTTTTGTTTTTACAATCTCAGGCAAGGTTTCACTTGAAGTGAGCTGGAATCAATTTTTAAATAGAGGATTGTTCATCCAGAGAGTATTGTTCACAACTAGATATCCATGTGTTGGGGGAGAAAAAGTTTTCAGTGGCCAGGTGTCCATATCCTAAAGCTGTGAAATGATTTTGGTCACGTGTCCCAGGGCAAATACACAGGACCTAACCAAGCCCGAAAAAAAAAAAAAAAAAAGAAAAGAAAAAAATAAATAAAAGAAAACACAGCAGAAATAAGCTGACACATCTCCATTCAAGTTGACAAAAAAGTCTTGAACAATGCATTGATAAATTATCATGCTGTACATATGAAAGCAATACATGGATCCTAATTCTAATGTTAGTCAAACACTCATTATTTATTATTTACTTTACCGTGGCATCCAGAAGGCCCAGAAAATACAGTGTAACTGCATTAGGTGCTGCTCAACATGTAATAGGGTATCTGTCCTAAAAGATTCTTTTCTACTCTCTTTTTGCTGTATGGTTTGCTGAACTAAACTCTGTAGGACATATTTTGGAGATAACTTCCTGGCAAAAAGGAAAAATAAAAGGGGGGGGGGGAGGAGGAGGAGGGCGGGGAGGCTTTAAGAATTAACTCTTCCTGAAAGCTAAAATGCTTGAATGAGCATGCTGATAAGTCCTACTGGAAACCCAGAGCTCAAAAGAGTCGGGTGATGGTTTATTACTGACTGAGGAGAGGAATCCAGGTCTTCAGAATTCTCACTTCCAAATCTGTCTATCTGTTTGGTTCATATTTGAGAGGATGTGGTACTGTACTAACAAAATTTGTCAATCTATAAAATTTTTCTAACACCATCTAGATGCACTGTAAATCTTATCTGCACTTTTTTGTTTTGTTTTTCAACAGTATTTTGTTATCCTTAGCAGAAGCATCCACTGGTATATATATATATAAATATGTTGTATGTACTGTGAGACTTCTACTGTGCCCCAAAGCCCCAGACCTGTAAGAAGTGAACTGTTCTCTGAAGATGCTGTTCTTACTTTTGCCATTGATTATACAGGGAATCTAGAAAACAAAACAAAACAAAACAAAACAAAACAAAAAAACAACAACAACAACAACAAAAGCACTCCATACATCCTTCCTTAGTTTTTTAGTAAAGTGCTAAGTACCTGAATCTCATCAGTGATGTATACATTGCTACCTATTTCCATGGGTTATTTTTAAAGGGTTCTTCTATTGACACTGAATGTCAGTCTGTGATCCCCATCAGATCTCTCCATCACCGGAGAGCTTCAAAGGAAAAGTTCACCTTCAATGCATTCCTTACAGAATAGACTTTTCTTTGCCCTAGTAAATCCTTTTGCTAGAGTCTGGTCACTGCATAGTGTTCTAGCTTAGAGCATTAATGTCATGTTGTGGTAAGGCCTAGAAGAGAAAAAAATAAGTAACATTAATGGAAAACCAGCTGATATGGTGAGGCAGGTCTGGCAGAAACTGGGTAGTATAAGTCCTTTATTACCCCAGAACTTTGACAGCATCTTGATTCATAAGGTTTGTCTCGGAAATAGTATCTCCTCACGACCTGTAAGATTTCTTTTCCTTGTTCTCATTCATTTTCCCATAGGCCCAATTTTTATTTGATATATTTACAGCGGTAGGTAGGGATGACCTAAAGATCTCTCTCTGAAGTTACATGCCAACTAATGCCATGATAAACTCTGTTTCTCCATCTTCACTGGCTATGCAGCTTGACCCTGAACATTGTACTGACTGTCTGCATAAAAGGTCTGCCCTTTTCTGAAATGTATGTACTGCTTACTGCTCTAGAATGGCAGCAAAGACACTTCAAATTCTATTTTAACAGAAGCCTTCTATAGGACATCAGAAGTGTCATTTATTTCCTTTGACTAAATGTCTTGTATTTTCCTATTTCCCAAAAGTGCTCAGATATAGGACCCTGGATCCTGCTATCACCAGATGTATTTGTCCCTCCAATTAGCAGGAATCTTTGCATTCAAAATGATTGCTTTTGCTTGCTGTATTCAGCTATTTAAGTACTTTGGGATACATGACCCAGTGAAATGTTGGATCTCTTGTACAAACATCATGTTCCTGCCCTAAAAGACAGTGCAGACTCCAATCTTGTTTCTGGCATTTTGCACCATTTGTTCCTCTTCAGACCTCAGGCCTTGTCATGCTGTTTGAAGTATTAGTGTGGATCAAGACTCTCCAGGGGAGGATGTGAATTGGGGTTGGCAGTAAGTGTGTGATTGGCACTGGTGAAGAATTCTTATTGTGTTGAGATTTTAGGCATGACAGTTATTGGTAAACGAATCCGAAATAATCCCATTCAAACCTGCCAGATTTGCTACAAAGTGACACGTTCCTGAAGATCCTTGCCAGAATAATGATTGACGCCCACTGCCAATCAGTGCTGAGACTCAGTCACTTCTTGTTGCCATTTAACGACAGCTACACAAAGCATTTAACAAAATGAAAGGGCATATTTGATGTTTAATGATTAAGATTACCTACAGTTGTTTATTAATAGGTGTGCACCTTTACTCACTGAAAGGCTAGGCTAGGCAAATCACTCAACCTTCATATGTTTCAGTCAATCTATCATTTGAGTAACAGTAAAAGAAAAGCAACAACAACAACAACAAAAATCACCATAAACTCACTTGAAAAACAGGAAGCATTTGAGCTGGGATTTACTAGGGAAATTACACATGCATTATCTGTGTTCCAGTCTCTCTTCCCAGTAACTTTTAGCCTTGGAGACTGTATATTCCTCCAGAGACAGCAACATGATATCTTTGGAGAAAAAAAAAAAAAAAAAAAAAAAAGTGTTGGATTTTATATTGTTATTTTTGCCATTTACAAGTGAATATAGTCAATGGATGCAGAATTTGACTGACACCATTTTGCTTGATTTTTATAGAAAGCTATGTTTTGGAAGATCACTGGTCTCCAGCAAACTGCTTAATGTTAGGAAAATGCGTAAATCTCACTGGTAGCAATGGAACATCAATGCATTCTTACATTTAAGCCCATGTTTAAGTGTTTTCTGAACAGGATAACTACTTGTGAAAAAAAAAAAAAAAAAAAGTTGAGGCACATCGAACACCAGATACATAAACTAAGGGGTTACAAATATACTGAGAAATGTGGGTAAGCCACCAGCAAAGGTAGGTATAGTCAATAAAGATCCCAGTACTTTATCTTAAGCTTCAGTCTTAGTGTATTAATTAAAAACTCCCAGTGACTCAGGACACAGCAATTATATTGATGCTATTTTTCTCTTTTATGCAAGGAGAAACTCACCTGATAATACTAATAATGGCACTTGCATAGCACTTTATGTTCACAAAGTGCTGTACCAACAACACATAAACTACACCCAGGTTTGTATTATTTCTTTTACTGGTGTTACTGAACAGGTTTTAGAGGACAAGGAACAGGGACAAAGATCACCTGCAGTTACTGCACTAAGGGCTTCATCCAAACTAGTCTCTCCCTTGGGTTCCTGCTAAGTCAAGTTCCTCTTGCTTACAACTTTTGTAGCATTTCCACATTAATTAAAAACAATAAAGAAACTGAAACCTTATTATCTTGATTCATATTAGAGCTCTGCTATGTAGCATCACTGCAGTGTTTGGACTGGACATCAGTGAATTCTGTGGATTCCTGCGAGTTGTTTAAATATTCTACAGATTTACCATCAGCAGAATTTTATACTCACCTGAGACAAAATAAATGACACACAGCTTGTTTTGTGTTTGTTTGTTTGTTTGTTTTAAAGCATGTTTAACAACACTTAACAGCAGGAGGATGAATTAAGAAGTTCTGCGGTGCATATTGAAACCTTCCAATTACCTGTCAAGATGTGGGTTCACAAGTCTAAACCCAAACAGTCAGCTCATCTCAATACGGACTCTTCTGCCCCTCAAACACTTGTGACCACACAAGTCCTGTTACACACTTTGCACTACTATTGATTTTTTTTTTTTAATATTTTGTTCTTTATTTCTGCACTGCAACATATTAAACCTGTTCTGCATTTCTGTGGGAACACAAATTAATGAGTTCTGCTAGAATTTCTTCCACTCATGTTGGGAGAGTAATTAATAATTTTCCTTTTCATGTTTTTTTTTTTTTTTTTTTATTAAAAAATAAAAAATAAAAATTGAGAATCTCAATGGCCAACCTCTCCTGTATGTAAGGCTCTCAAGGTCTGTTTAGGAGCTACAAAGAACCATTAAAACCTACCGTTGACCTCATAGTGTTCTCATACTTCCTTATTTACTTCGCAGAAATAAATTTTAGTATTTTTTTCCCCTAAACTCTGCCTTTTACTTCCTCATCTTCGTCTGGGAGTCCTTTCCTCACCGGACTCAGCTGACAAAGTTGAACTCCAACAGAGCAATCAGTAATGCATATTGTGCTTCAGCTATGTCCTGACAGAAATGTACACATTATATTAGCCAAATACTAAGCTACATTAACCAGAAGCATGACTTGTGTCTTCCTTCATAAAAAGATTTTTTTGTCATGTTTTAAAAGCCATTTGACCAAGTTCATGAGTAACTTTTGCATTATTCCACTGGCTTTCTTCAGAGGCAATGCAGCTTGCCAATTAAATTTTTTGAAGTTGCTGAATTATTGTGCTGTGTGTGATAGTCACATAGGTGTGTACAGAATATGCTGCATTTAATCTTCAATAGATGAAATTGCTGGCACTATGAATTTTTCCAACCTTTGCTTCTGTACACCCCCCACCCGCCACATTTTGCAAATGGTTTTAGAATCTAAATGCAAGCACATTAAGTATAAAGAACGAATTTGGCATTTAAATTAATGGTTTCATGTCACTGACAGTACAGGTTTTGTTTGTTGGAGGAAGAAGCTAAAACATGCGTTAAATCTACTGATCAGGTGATTGACCAGCACATTTTGTCCACAGGATAAGCTGCAGAAACAGATCTCAGCTGTGAAATGGCTGGCTGACTTTCAGCATTATTATTTATTTATTTATTTATTTTTGGTTTTGTTTTGTTTCAAAGTATCTATACCCGTGACCGAGTAGAATCCCTCCCAACACAAATTATCAAGTACCACTGCAAGTTTTCAATAGCAGCCAATCTGGAGGACTGCATATATCTACCCCCAGACAGCTGCATTATGGAGCTAAAGGAACTGCATCTAAATTCATGAGCCGATAAAAAGTAATCTGGCTAAAGTCTTTTTTATACCAGAATATACACTGATAATCACACCCCCTTGAATTACAAATGTTCCATAACCATTCAAACTGGTACCGAGTTACTGACATTATTTGAAGTAATGACATAATAAAACACACTTTAAAAGACAAACCCATAATTTACTTACTTCTCGCTTAAAAGATGTTTCAGAAATCTTTTGAGATCATAATTGATGGGATACCAGATTTCATAGACCATCAAAGACTTGAATACATTTTAATAAACCAGAAAAATGAAAGTCACTTTAGCTTACTAGCTGGCTTTAGATATTTTTTTTTAAGTATTATTATTATTATTATTATTTCCTGTGGCTTTCCCCTTTCTTTTCTCTCCCTGCTCAGTTATCTCTCTTGCTCACTCTCTCTTGGTCTCTAACATTTTAAAACTATAGCTAAAAATTAATTAAAAACTACACCGACCTGCAGCTTTATCTCTTTAAGAAAAATATGGGATTTTCTTCTCCTTGCTCTTTAGAGACACCAGAAATACCACTATTCTCAACTTCATCTTGTTGTATGGAAGTATGTTAAAATGAGACATTTGGTACACCCCGTTTACAAAGGGCATCTAAGTTGCTTAATTATGTGGATACTTTGGCTACCTACCTGCCTATGTTTTATAAAACAGTGATAATTAATGTTTGCTCAACATAAGGGCTTAGAGGAACTTAATGTCCATCTATCGTTCTAATTGGCATCCAGTGCTATATTAGCTGAGATTTCAAGGACGTCAAAAACATGCTGACATCTCTTCCTTCCTGCTACATCAGGAAGAAGTCAAGCTAATTGACTCCACAGATTTTGTTTTCAAGTGGACATGAATTCTTTATAGCCAGTTGAACTAAGAAACTAAAAGAAATTAAACTAATTGTCAAAATGTTTACATTTTCTTCCCTCCAAGTAACTTCCCACAGAATGGAGTGAATTTTGTATAAGGATGGAAGAGCCTTTAGAAGGATTTGATCAAAGGGTCAAATCCTCTCAAAGTTGCATAATCAAATGTTATTATGGGGTTGTTTGGACAGGTTATTTAACCCTGTCTTGGTCTTAAAGGAAGGAAACCGTCATGTCATTTCCTGGGTGAGTTCCTTAATCTTTTTAACTTCTAAATATGGCAAACAAAAGTGAATTTAAACAGTTTGTCCAGGTGCTTGTGAGTGAAAAATAGTAGGTTACCTGGTTATATATTGCAACAGGCAGAATATATAGAGAGAGAATATATATATTGGTTAAAAATAAGATAAAGACAAACAATAATACCAGAGTTTTTCCCCTATCCAAAACAAACCACAGCACACAGCAGTCAGCACAGGCAGAAGAATTTTCACAGGATATATCTTTTAGCTGAAAATGGTGGCAAAAGGATGAAATAAAATTTAGTTCATTAGAGAGATGCAGGGAATTTCAGTCCCTAATGTCAGGCTCTGTACTCCTGAGATGCCCCTAGTGCCACTCACAGTTGACTGAAATCAATTCCTCTTATCACCCTCCACACCTAGTTCTTGTGTACCTGTATGCTAACCTGCGCAAAGCTGGAAGATCTACAGTATTGCATGGGAGTACAACCTAGTAATTGCATAATGGCAGTTTTGGGCTGAATTTTTTAACTGTAAACATTAGTCTTCTCTTAGAGGAACAGCAGTGAAAAAATATTAGGAATAGTAGGTGTTATTTACATGGTAGAACAGGGCATAAATACTTTGTAAAAAGCTACAGGTAGTAGTTTCATTGCACTGAATACCATTATCCAAGTAGACCAAATAAAAAGCAAGTCGAAGTGATTCACCCTAGCACCACTTGTGGCAAACTGACTCGTGGAAGATTCTCACTTTTAGCTGCTTAAAACAGAATTGTCACAGAATTGTCTTTAGATACATCTGGTTCCAGCTGCCAGAGCATGATACTCTACCTGTTCGTGCCTTAAACTTTGCTTCTCCACCCACATGTCCACACTCACTGAGCATGACAGCAAACAGCCTGGTATATGAAAATGGAGTGGTGATGTGTCAGCAGGAGAGGACAACTTGCTGGCGGCACAACTTTACTGTGTTCTGGCATTACTGCAGGAATGTGTACTGCTTCAAGCCAGCGGTCCATCTAGAGGCTGTTTGCAAGACACCTCACTGGAAGATACCAAAAATCCTTTATTAGGCAGTAACTGAAAAACCTGCCTTTCCAGAAGTGTCTCCATCTTTTGCCCAAGACTCAAAGTTGGATTCAATCCTAAAGAGCAACAAATTATACTAATATACAAAAGACCTGTGTGTGGAATCTGTTCACCTGTTACACCTCTTATTCTTCCACCTGTCTTTTATTTCTTTCTTCGTGTTATTTTCCCTTTCTAGGGAAACTTCCCTTTCTAGGTTTTCAGGGAACAAATCTTACTCCATGAACAGGAAGAAAGGCAAAGATTAATCCCATTGAATTTTAGGCTCTTAGCTACGATCATTTACACAGTAGCTTAGACTATTTATACAATCAAAAGAGAAGAATATACTTCCAGAAGTGGTAATTTACTCTTTAGATCTGAATCACCCTGGAGGTTCCTGTAGCTTCCCAGTAGCTATAGAAAGAGCAGAGGGTAATTTGTCTAAAGTACTCTAACTTAAATACCTCAGTTATGAGCATTAAGGTGGGTTCAGCCTGTGTCTTTGTTCCAGCAGTACCACCTGTGAATTTTTCCATGCATCTCTCAGCCACCTGCTTCTATTCAACCAATTTTTTTAAAGGCTGATCTCATTGCCATCTGGTTATCACATTTCACTCTGTCGGCTAGATCTTGCTGACTTGTTGAACTATCTTCATGGAACTTAACCCAGGACTCTACATAAAAATAATCAATAATAGGTTAGTAACAAGAGAAATCCACATGATACTTCATTGACGGAATTACCCTCTCCTCAACTGTAGTAAATTGAGGATAGGTGAACACAGTCCTTACAAGTGAACATAGCCTTTACACAGTCCAGGAGACCAAGACGGAATTAAAGACCATGGTATCAGAACAACTGTTTTTCAGCCATGCACTTGAAACCTATCCCTTAAGAAGAGATACCAGAAGCTGAGGTCTGGGGGCTTTCTGTATGTTTGTTTTGCTCTTTCCACAGACTATCAGCATAAATACCACTTCCTTAGTTATAATCCATCTGCTCTGTTGACAATGTACTCAAATTGCAAGCAAGTATTTAATGGTGTCATGCTGAAGCTCTACTGAGTGGATGCTGAGAGAGCCTGAGGAGTCACTGAAATGAAAGGGCTTTTTTCTTAATTTCAGTCACCAGAAGACTCTGAACTGAACATGACATCCTAGCCATCTGAGCTTTTTAAACAAGTCTTTGGCAGACACACAATACTCAGCTCTCTGGTACCTAAATAATTGAGACTTTGGAACACCAAAGTACTTGCACCTTCAAACACTCAAGTAGCTTTATTTGAAAGATTATTTTCACAGAAGAAGACTAACTCTGCCATTTGAGATCAGTGGAACGCTCTGAAACATAGTGCCTACACTTTAGGTTGGAACACATTGGTTGTTTACTACATATTGACTAGAATTTTCCCAGGTGTAGGAGGCATTTGATGAAATGCATGTCTGTAATGGCATGATAGATTAGTGAATTATGGATATTTGAAAAAGAGGAAAGGGGGCATTATAGCAGAAATTATAATTTCCTAGAGATTCCACTGCTTATATGTGCATTTTATGTTATTTTGTATTTGATTTTGGAGCCTTTCTTTTTTAAACACCCAACAGATTTCTCCAGGACTAAGAACTAGTGTACTGGTATTTGTGACAAATCAAAGGATTAGTGACACAGACTTTTCAAGGGCCATGACGTATCTCCTGGATTGGCTTCTCATTAATAAATTTTGCTTTGAGCTTTAAAGGATCTACTTCAGCGCTGCATTCCCCTTCCTCTCCTGTCTCCTTTATAAATCCTACCTAAAGTAGAGCATGAAATGATATCGTACCCATAAGGATTCTACACTTTTTCACATCCAGATCTGCTTTGTTATTGAAGTAATTATAGTTATTTTTAATCATTCATTTATTCTTCTAATTAGTGGTCACACTGATACAATAACCATTCGTGATTCTTATTAGTGCATACTGTACAAGACAGCAAATCCCAAAAGTTAATTATAGAATCACAGAATGGTTTGGGTTAGAACAGACCTTCAAGATCATCCAGTTCTATGAAAATATGATGAAATTAAATATGTCTGTGTATGTCTTTCAGCACTATCACTCACCTAGGAAGTGGAGAAGACTGCTTATATTTTTTGTTTTACTCTCAGTACAGGCTCTGAAGTCTTATGATAGTATTACATTCAAAATGTTGTTAGTGCAAAAGGGAACACTTCTTGCTGTATTTGGAGCCAAGACATAATTGTTAGTTTAATTAATATTTAACGATATAATAAAAAAAGAAAAAAAGATTATACTTTTTTTCTTATTAGTTTATTACAACAGGAACTATATAAATAGTTAAAATTAACAGAGAAAAGCCTTTTACAGCTAAAATTGTCTTTCAGAAAAGTTACTAGCTCTCTTTGTTTTTATGCTTACCCTTCCAATATGTCTCCAGGCCACAACACTGACATCTTCACGGTTCCCCAAGAAAGAGGAACAGGTGGGTAGATAGGTAGGTATACGATGTTCATTGTGTGGTATTCCTCCTTTTCTATTTTTGGTCAGCTTAGGTAATTTTTCTTTCTTAACTTTTCCTTTGCATGGTCTTCTCTCTCTTTAGTAGTTCCTAGCTAGAATCTGAAAGTGCAGAATAGCCTGCACCAGTCTCAAATGACATAAAAAGCTATTGCTTGTTGCATAAATGTGACTTATATACTCTGTTCAGAGTCCCTGTACAATACAAATTCTGTGGCCTTGTAGTAGCAAAAAAACATATTTACTGAGGTAAATCAGGGGAGTGTCACAATCATCAGTCCAGGTACTTACATGTCTCCATCTTTAAAGCTCAGCCATTAGGCAGCAAAATCTGCAGGACAAGAATGAATGAAGACAGTCTTTTACCTCAGTATTCTCCTGTAAAGAAAAAGTTCACGTTCTCTTATCTGTTCCTGAGATTGTTTATATTATCCAGTGGTTTTACAAACATAATTAATTAGAAACAATCTTGACAGTAGCCCAAGATATTCATCCTCTTAGATAAGGGCCTTAATCTTTAGACTACAAAAGTATGTCCTCTCCATGTATCTCTGAATCCGTGATGATTGCTTTCCCAGTTAAAGAACTACATGCAGATCAGTGGAAGGTAATTTAGTTTATCAACCCTACAGAGATTTGTGATTCTCTTGGGAATGAAGGTGACTTGAGATTTTTCCATTCCTTTTATTTTTTTCTAGGAAGGTGCTCAATGCAGCAATGACAATAATACAGAACTCTGTCCTGTTTCATATATAATTGCTCTTTTATAGGGATCTACATACTTATCTACAACTATATGCAAATGTTTATATAGCCAGACTAGCAAATAGATGCACAATGGAGGAGAAATACATTTGCCCTAAGAACTCAACATTTACCTGGATTCAAGAAATGATTAGATGAAGAAGTTGAAGAAAAAATAATCTAAGGCTGCTAAATACAGACATACAGCCTGGAGCTCAAAAAGATCCAAAGACAAAACACATTCAAGACTCTATGAAAATGTATTGCAGGAAAATGGTCCTTTGTTCTTGTTACTTTAGCCTCCAACAGCTATCAAGCAGAGGGAAGGGGATACAGGCTTAGGTGACCCTCTGGTCTGATCCAGCATGGCCAGTCCTATGATCTGATACCTTTTTTTTAACCCTGGTTGATTTAGTGAAAAAAGAACTCCTACGGTAAAATACAGAATACATCTGGTTTGATCTTATTTCAACCCTCATATATAGATATCAACTGAAAACCCAAGGTATAATTGCAGGAAAGAGGACATCTTAGATTTTGGATTAAAGATATATAGAATATCTTTTCTAACCAACAAAAGGTTTAGTGCTTTTTTTTTTTTTTTTTTTTTTTTTTGTCATCCATATGCTCAGTATATCCATGTCAAAGTAAGTTTCAAGGAATATTAAAATTTGTAATTGAAAGATAAACAAATGAGTTAGATATTCATGTCATTTATTGCTTTGTTACCCCTCTGAAACCACTGTGATAGACCTTGTTGTAGAATAGAACAAGGCAGTACTACAAACCTTCAGGCAAGAGAAATAGTATTTTTTTATTTTTTTTTCTGGAATATAACTAGATCACTAAAAAATAATCTTTTACACTTCTGCCAAAAGTTCTATGCCTCTGTCCCAGTGATGTACAGGAAGAGGAAAAATATGACCTCAATATTGCTCTTTCACCATTGACTCATCCCAGAATTGATACACTTGTGCTGTGGTTGCCCTGAAGTGTAATAGTGTACCATTAAATTCCAGCTGCAATACCATTATATTGCTATTAGGAAAGACTGCCGAGCAACACAATTTTTCAAATAAATATAAATTGTGAATGGCTGAAATGTGAAATGCCCTCAAGTACCCAGGAGCAGGATTTTCAAGTGTCCTTTTTCAGTGGGCAGGTTTTATGCTCTCCAGCAGAGGAATGGACCGGTTTCTCTTTTGATTTTTAGTGGTAGTCTTAACAGGCACAAACAATAAAGAGCTATACAGAAATCTGGGACATGACCTCTGTGTAGCCTGGTGAAGACACTGAAGTTCTGCTGAGTATTACCAGTAAGAAAGTTGAATCTGTGGCCTCAAAGAGAGCTGGTTCAAAGCCTGCTGCAAATCTCAGTCCTAATCAGTTGTCATCCTATTATTTCATACTTTTCACCAGCTTGCTTTGTTTGTCTTAAACTGGGGCAAAACTCCTCTGCAGTACAACTCCATTAATAACAGTGTAACACCAGAAAAGTACATGGCCCTTTATCTACACAAATGAAACAAACACAAATTTTTGGCTTTCATCAGGCCTGTCTCCCTGAAATTCACACTTATGTGTCAAGAGGATGTTCTTTACACCTGCTCAGCTGGAATACAGTACACACTGCATGTTGATAGCCGGCATTTTCACACTCACTTATTCATGCATATGCTAATAGTTTTCTCGCTACAACTGCTGTGCTTTGTTCAGGACCCCTTACAGCTGTTTGAAGCATGCACCACCAATCAGACAGCTTCTGGATAATTTACACCTTCTCCTTACGCCATGGTATTCCGATAGCTGAGCTTAAAAGATATGTATGACCATCAAGCACTGACCACGGAGAGACTTGTTCTTTCGTATCAACTTATAGGTGTAAAACAGATGGGATACCCAACTGAAATAGCGTGAGTGATGTTAGCTGCAAGTGGAACTCTAGAGTACAGTTGCATACAGACACTTAACAGCACTTTGTTCACAATTTCCAATTGTCTTTATGCTAATGGTTACAAATATGCATAGATATAGATGCTTTTAATCTTCCAGAAGTATTTGTTTAATTATTATTTGTATTTAAATAACCATTTTAAAGAAGGGAGAAGTTTGATTTGAATTACAGATAGGCTGTGATTTCTTCCTTAAAATATTATCTCAATTGTTCAACTGGTGTGCCAGAGTGTGAATTACAGCTTCAACAATTGCCAGTGCTTTATATTACTAATTCTGCCGTTCTCTGTTAATTTAATACCTTTAAATTAATGATGGGAAAATCTCCAAAATAAAGTTAGGGAAACCTGACAATGGCAAAGTCTTTTTGTCTGCCAAGGCTCTGCCTTGAGACTTGTGAAGGTTTTCCTCTCTCACCAGCACACCACAATTTATGTGGACTTTGATTTACAGCATTTGGTGGTTTCACTGAAAGATCCGAAGAAATCTGCCTAGCCATAGGCGCCTGCCAGGTGAGGCTTTCAAACATCTACTGTTGCAAAAGGGCACTGAGTACTTAGCTACAACTACAACCAATTTCACTTTGTATTAATACATTGGACATATAGTAATGACAGCTGCACCCTTCCTCTGCCATTATTACTAATACTTACAACATAATTACTTGCCATACTTACAATGTAGTTACTATGATCACTCGCTGAGATGATCACTCTGCAGATATGTTTTGCAGAGCAGTGGGGGATCACAGCATGCAGGGGGCTTCCTGCATCGAGGCGCCTCAAGGGAACCACCAGGACCTGGCAGCCCTCGCAAGGAAGGCTGACAAGGCTTGGGCAGAGCAAGGATCACACCCCTCCGTCATAAAATGGCAGCCCCTGGGGAACATGGAATGTCAATCAGGACTTGGCGTGGAGAAGTAGTTGTCGCGGCAGGGCAGGCAAAGTATCCATCCCCACTCAGGAGACCTTCTCACCCACTGGCTGCCTGCCTGGCAACAAACCCAGACATGGCCTCCACCAGGCAGAAGGCTCTTGCCAAAAACACTGTGGCAACCCAGACCGAGTGCCTGCCCAAAAATACAGACGTTCAGGTCTCTGGTTGCAGGTAGTGCCCGAGCCTGTTGCTGCCATTGAAGGGTGGCAAAGATGCCACCTGCATGAGGTGGAGGATCTGATCGGACTGGTGACCGAACTCAAGGAGGAGGTGGAGAGATCGCTGCAGACAGGTCCCATCTGTCTCAAAGGGGAATAGATCCTAGCCCAGGAGCTGGCAAAGATCATCAACCATGGTGTTCCCTGGGGATCAGTACTGGGGCCCATCCTCTTTAATATCTTTATTGATAATTTGGATGAGAGAATTGAGTGTGCACCCTCAGTAAGATTGGAAACAACACCAAGGTCAGGGGAAATGTTGATCTGCCAGAGGGAAGGAGGGCCCTGAGGGTCTCTGCCAAGTCTGAGCACTTGTGTGACAGCAGATGAACTGTGTGGTCACTCAGTTTCAAGAATTCCTCTCAAAATTTTCCTTTATTCCTGTATTCTTATCTGTTTAAATTGCAAGTCCTTTGAGGAAAAAGACTTGTACATAAAAACATAAGCACAATTGGGTTCTGACTTTAGTTGGGCTCATGAGAGAACGAAACAAAGCTGAGCTTTCTGAAGTCTCGTCCTGTGCTAAGTCTTTGCTGTAGAATGGTATTTTGTGAAACATAAAAGATTTAAAAATAATAGTTTTGTCCAAAGATTTGGTGAGAGACTTGGAGATTGTTATCTTAGGGTGATTTTTCGAACTCTTTTTCTGTAAACATTTTTTTATTATAGTGCTTTTCTCCATGATTTTATGTACTTTCTGCTTAATTGGAAATCAGCTGGATAAACCTTACTTCAGCAATGGAGGTTGAACTTACTTCAGCCTTTGGAGGCACCTTGGGCACTGACTTCAGAGTTTCATGGGAATCCAATTTGACTAGAGTTATTTGATCACATAGTCTAACTTCCTGTACCTCAAAAACCCATTGTTTTACTAATGTATATCGTATTACAGCCATTGATTTTAGCTAAAGCAAACAATTTCACTATTTCTGAAGGCAAGATTATCCTACTGAATATAAACATGGAAAAAGTCTGAAGTCCTGTGTTATGACATAAACCTACTTAACGGCTGCCTGCTGCTGAAAAGGAGAAAACTACTCCCTTCCTTTTTCTCTGTCTATCATTCATACTCATTTAAAACATTTGACAATAAACTGAATATTTTTACTACATCATTGACTTGAATCATCCCAGAAAAGGATCAAATGAATGTCTGAATTTTTAGAAGTGAAGGTATAAGCGACAGATGAGGGAGCTTGGGCCAAAAATAAAACCAGCAAAGATGAAGGACCAGTAGTTGTTCTTTCGTGAAAGCAAATTTCTTTCCTTACTTATTTTTCAATCTAATTATATGAAAAATACAGACTACCCAGGTATTTAAAGAGGATTTTTTTTTTTCCTGTAGTACAAGTAGCCCCGGGTATTTAATACTCTTAGAATATCCTGAGCTGATCATCATGAATCCCATGATGATCACTGAGTCCAACTCCTATTCTATTTTTATTTTTATTTTTATCTTTATTTTTATTTTTATTTTTATTTTTATTTTTATTTTTATTTTTATTTTTATCTTTATTTTTATTTTTATTTTTATTTTTATTTTTTTATTTTTATTTTTAACTAAAATGTCATGGGATGCTAAAACTTTGTTGTTGGAACATCCTTCCCAGCCTTGAACTGCTAGACCTTTGTTTCATCAAAATTGGGAAACAGGTTCCAAGATCCACTTTACACAAGACTGCACTAACTTATATTAGTCATATTTTTAGCTTTTAATTCTTTGTTGATACATTCTTAGTGTATGATGAATTACACATCTAATAATGTAAAGCAGTTACAAGTCTTTTCTAATAACTGGGTGGGTTAATAACATTGCACAGAGTGGGAGGCAAATGTTTGTCTGGCTTCCTCTGGCTGTTAAAATCAGCTCCATCAAACAATAGTCTAAATCAGAATTTGTTTCAGAATTTACATTTCAGCCTGGGCTTTTTAAAGGATAAGCAGCTGTAAAGCTTACAGTGAATTTTTAAGCTAATGTCTCCTTTATTTATAGTTATAATCGGTATCAGGCTGATTTGCCTTTTATTTCTTATACCACCCTCTCTAATATATATATTTTTTTGGTTTTGGCAGGGGTAGTGGCAGGGGTAACAGCTGGAGTTGTCTGATCCCTCATGAATCATGTGGAATCCAACTATTCTGTATAGCAAGAAAAAAAATAATAATAAAGGAAAAAAATCAGAGTAAACTCCATAGAGCTCCACATGCTGAAACTCCGGGAGTTTTCTGCTTTGCTGTAGAATTCTCCCTACTGAGGAAAAAAATGCACTTTTTCCACTGACACAGACCTCTCTTGGACAAAATTTCTTCTGATATTAATTTATGGTACATATCATGCCTCTAAAGAGAGCAAGGCCAGGAACTACACAGCCTTATAACTGTGTCTGCATCATTCAGATATGCAAGTTATACCTGATAATACAAATGCTGTGCAGGTACAGAGGAAAACAGAAAAGAATACTCTTAGTTGACCACTGGTTCCAAATATGAGTAAAAGACTTGATCTGTAAGAATATTAGACTTTGGAGTTTAGTAGCAAAACGGAAGTAAATAAATCAACAGGTTTGGGTTTGTACAGCAGGAAGTTTAATTCAAATTGTGAAATGTGTTTCATCTCCAAGTTATTTAAGCTTTTTTTCTCTTTTTCTTTTCTTACCCTTTAAAAAGATCAATTTCAAAATTAAAATGACATTTTGAAATGAAATGTTCTAGTTCATTTTGAAAATGTTGATATAAAGCATTCTGACATTTCCTAAAACCATTTTCTTTCATGTGTGCATGTGTATATGAGGACTATTTGAAGGA
This sequence comes from Netta rufina, assembly GCF_964035555.1. Classification (NCBI taxonomy): domain Eukaryota; kingdom Metazoa; phylum Chordata; class Aves; order Anseriformes; family Anatidae; genus Netta; species Netta rufina. The sequence goes on along the minus strand of NC_140126.1, from coordinate 2,754,666 downwards.
TGAGACTTGACCTTATAAATTCACACTTGTTGATAGAACAATAGAGGTAGAGGTGTGCATAAAAAATGTACTTTTTCTCCTGCTAAAAATATTTCATCTAGCTGTAAAAAGACAAGAGGGATACCTACAAGATTTAACCAATTATTTTGAACCATGTAAAGCAAAGTAACCCTTAGCTGTAGATCCTGCACTGCTGCAATCAGAAATAGCCACAGGATTGCAACCTTCCAAAATCATTTTATATACAATCATGCAAACACAAATCAAAACCAAAACAACAAATTAACAATTAATTTGAAAGCAACTGCATTTGTTGTTCTTTTAGGGGTCCAGCATTTGCCACATCAAATTATATTTAAAATGCAATCTATACCAATAGGCAATGGCTCATAAATGCCCACTTGTATACAAATTACAAGAAAGAATGGCTCATAAATGCCCACTTGTATACAAATTACAAGAATCTGCTTGGTTATTCTTACATCATGACATTGTTATTTTAATGATCTGGGCTATCCCCATTATGAAAACTAAGTAAGACATTATACCTGAGTTTCAAAAGCAAACAAAATATGAGCCATTACCCTTTTTACTCCACAGTGTCAGCTACCTTTGTAGCAGGGCTGAGACATGGCAAGGTGAAAGGACCTCAGTCTTTGGCCCTATTACACACCTAGTCTCCAGACAGAAAAAGAGAATGTGATTTTGACTGTTGTTCACTCCAGCCCAGTATCTGTGTAGGTCAGTTCAGGATGGGACAAGACTTCTCAGTTTTTGGAAAGGTTTTGCTGGCCATAATACTACATGCAATGTTGTGTCATTAAGGAATACCATCCAGGTCAACATGACTAGTATTGCCAAACCTGCCAGAACCTGTTGACAAGACTTCATTGATGGTGTTCAAATCTAATTTCCTGAGATCACCTTAGCTATTATCTGGATGGAGTAGAAAGGAAATCTAAAACCTAGCAGCTTAACTATTAAAAATTTCAGTGCTGAAATGATAAGCAGGGGGCATTTGTAAGTCTGTCCATACTGCCTCTTCTCTCTCTCTTCTCTCTTTCTCTCTCTTTTTTTTTTTTTTTTTTTTTTTTTAATTTAAAAACAAACAACTTGTAATTGGTTTTAATCCTGTTTAAAATTAGGGAAGATTTATGAAAAGGGGACTTGAAGGGCTCTTTTTCAGTGGATTTGATATTATTGATTAACTGATATTTAGACTCCTGAGGCATCACTTCTCATTGTGCAAAATAAGCATAAAAACACTACAAGCAATTAATTGCATGGTTTTTGTACTATGCTTTGAGATGGCCTATCAGCCCTTTATTAATATTAATGAGAAGAATTAGTACCAAAGATCAGGGATCCATGATAGCTGGAGGAACCTGCAAGGACCCTCCAGCTCTCATGCTTTATTATTTTTTAATCAAAGTGGCTGACTTGAAGGCACAAAATTAAAGAACGGAGTCCTTTATGATTCCACAATGATTCAAATTAAAATGATCTATACTTGCATAATTCCAACGAGCCATTTTGTGCTAGTTAAAAACAGTTAAAAATTGCATAAATGCATGATTTAAGGGCTACAGCTTTCTAATCTTAATGAAAGGGCCATTTTTGGTATATTTCTCAACTCGCACATGTGATCAGAATAAATCCACTAGAGAAGAGAAAGGGAGGAAGAATATATTTGACAGCAACATTCTGCTATTAAGTTACCTTGAGAAAAGATGGGATTTGGGCTCTTGGGTAATATTTTCTGCTGGTCTAAATAGACAATTATCTTCTTGTAAGTATATAAAATATCCTGTCTTACTAACTATTTTTTTCTATTACAACAGGGTTTAAATGTCTCATCCTAGATGGCTTTTCTGAAGACAATGTCTATGCAGCAGTTAGTAATAAAGCAAGGTGTGAAGGACTCTTCAAAAACAATATAAAAATAAATAAATAAATAAACTAGACAGGAATAGAAGGGAAAAGAGAGAGTAGCCTACAGTCACATGGCAGTTAAAGAACAGCATTAGACCTGTGACCACAATATAGCCATGAACTATCCTATGGATCTGTATGCCTTTATAATAGTTGTGTTTTTTATTTAAATTTAGCCTATCCATTAATTTCAGAAAATTATATCATGAGGTTTTACTATATGGATGTATTAAAATGAATGAGAGAAAGAAAAAAAAAAACAACAAAACAACAACAACAAAAAAAAAACTCTTTAGATCTAGACTCTTTCAGACATCTTTCTTGATCCCTGACAAAAATCACATAATCTGTGTAGCACTGGCATACACTAGCTAAATGAGACTTTGATGTCTGTCTAAACACCACAGCACAGAAATCTGGATGAGATGTAAGACCCTCCCAAGACTCCTGGAAAATTCTAGAGCTATTGCTTTTTGCTGAGATCTGGTTTGCTGTGCTTAGGATAAAACTATTTCTCGTGAGCTCATTTGAAGTTAGTTGCATTTGCACGTTGCTGGGAACATGACAGCAAGATCATACCCATAACTCGATGAAAGTTTGGCAAGCTCTACTTCTTAGTTCTTTGAGTCATGTCAAAGTGAATTGATCCTCTGTGTCTTCAACAAATCCTCAAAAAGCCACAGTATGGATTGAAAGGCATAGTTCAAATTTCTACAATCAGCCCATAATCTACATATCATTGATACAGTATAATGGATCATTAGAGTACACTGCCACTGTGTATTAAGAAGTCCTAAATCTGTGGATCATGAACATGATAGACTGTAACAGTTCCTTCAAAGAGTTTACCATCTGTCCTATCAGTGCAGATTTAGAAAACAGCAGATTTCTACATGCATAGCCCCTCTGCATACTAAGAAAACTTATGAAGCCTTAATGGACAGAAGATATGGTGCATGAAAAGCAGGAAAAAAAATAAAAAACATCTCTGTTCAAATGTTTCAGGTATCTATGAGCTATCAATTTCATACCCTTTAGGAATGGCAAGAGGTTCTGTGTGGTCTTCCTGATGGTGTAACTAGAGCTCAAAATCTACACGGTTGCTCTTATGTCAATGTATTACAATAGTTTTGTGGATGGGATCAATTATCTAGTCCAAGTTCCCCAGCTGGCGTAGTCAAAACATGACCAGGGTAGTTGCATGAAACAAAAAGCTCCTGTGATGATTTGTACCAAATACTGCAGTCCTTAATATTTTAGTCTACAAGTCTAAACGAACTAAAAGAATAATTTACAAGTAGGTCAACTTTCCCTACCTTTAGCATTAATTGGAAGAGTTTATAGGCTAATTCAGTCCCCATGGTTCAATCGATATGTTTTGCCAATGAACTTCAATGAGGATATCTATCTTCATCTGCTCCAAGTTCAGTTTTTCGTTATACAAGTTTTAACTTTCTTTGCTTACTGCAAAGCCAGAGGCATGAGTTTAAGCCTCATCCAGACTTAAAGCCAGTCTAAATAAAAATATGCCCTAGGGCATCCACACTGAAACCCAAAGGCAGGCATACCAATCACACCATTCCCTTGACACTGGCTACAGAGACTGATGGAACTAAGGTCAAGAATCCACCCAAGCTAAAATAGCTTACCAAGCTGACTTAGCAATGACCTTGTCTCTAACCAGGCCTGAATTATTTTCTCCAGTACACACTAGCCTAAGTTTGGTTACACCAGTTCATGAATTTAGGCCAAACATAGGGATATAAAACCCTGCAGTCCACTTCCAAGATAGAGTACAGACACTTATTTTCCAAATGAAAAGGATTACTGATGGTATATTTTAATTGCCTACATTCTTTGAGGTGCTCATCTACCACGTGAACTGCTATAGCTAGTATAGCTAGTATAGCTAGTATAGCTATTTGCATCCACAATTGCAAACCCCAGGAGTACATTAGGTGCCAAATACAAAAATGGACATAAAAGACTCGTAAAAGCTGTTTTTCTTTCTTTTGGTGCTCTGTCTGCTTCGGCCCAGTTGGAACTTCAAAATAGGCTTTTGTGACTTTACTTTCTGAAATGTGCAAAAGAAATTTGCTCAGGGACTGAGACCATTCATGTCAGATAAGAAATTTATACAGCTGACATACAATGCACGGGTCCGAGAATATAAGGGTTTGTAATGGAAAACCTGACAAAATTGTAAGTGGTCCTAGTGGGCAATACTATAATACAGTGTTATTATGCCAGCTTTCCAAAAATGTATATTACTCAAGAACTGAAATTACTGTTTGGCAGCCCAGGAGCTTGTAATGCATTGAACAAACCATACTTTCTGACTAATATTTGCATGCCTGTCTAAGAATATGTAAATGTGACAGTTTCCCTCCCGGAAAAACTAAAATCCCTAATGAACTGAAGGGCCAAACATGCAAATAAACCTCATGATTCACACATGTGTCTCTCATTTAATTTTTCAAAATGTATTTTGCATTTTGATTATGCTACAAAATGCAGCATGGAGGGCAGAGCAGTGAGAAAAATAGAAGTGTGTGTACAACATATTTTTCATATCAAACAATGTGATTTACTTTAATCATTTCAGGAGTAACAAATAACTGCAAATACATGCTTTGAATGCCTTCCAGGTGTATGTATTTAGGTTCAAAAAAAATAGTGATGCTGTTTATACTTGCACTTTATAGGCTGTAGGCCTGATTTTTCTCTCAATCAGTCCAGTTTTTCTCTAGTATAGTTCTACTTTAACAGAATTGTACTTGATATTTTTTTTACAGTTGTGGGAGGACAATCATGCTTCAGATGGCTTTGCTGTGGCAGAACTGAATGAGTTCTTTTTGCATACGTTCATACGATACAACATAAGATCCGCTATTACTCATTTAGATATTCAGATGGAATCAACAATGGAAAGTCTCTCCAAGAAACACGGGGAGCTCACCCAGGAAATGCCCCACACAGCGTCCCTGAGTAACGCACAGGATTCTTCAGTATCCCCCCCCCCCTTCACCAGCTCCCTCGTCCCCATACATGCAAGTAGGAAGTATTTAAATATGTCTTGTTCTCCCGTTCACTCACTGAAGTGAACTCACTGGTCTCCCTCTGGCTCACAGTCTGTAAGCAATCCCTCCACCCCAAAACATACCAGAAAAGGAACATCTGGCTGTACTGCATCATTTCAGCATACAGTTAAATCAACTAATATCATTTAATGGAGCTTAATTCCAACAGCCATTGCTGAAAAGTGGGTGCTTCTACCACCCACTCTGTGGTTGTAAGCACAGGGTAAAGGTGAGTAATCTGGGTGGTGGTAACATCTTGGGCTGAAACAAAAAGGTTCACCATGAGATGACTGCCAGCACATAAAGACCCTACTTTGCTAGTCCTCACCAATGTTGCAAAATATTTGCAAAGTAAAACTGCCTCACAGTTAGTTTACTGTGTCCCAAATAAAGATTGTAAGATTTCAGATCTTCATATGCAAAACAAATTGTTGTGTTGAGCTTCAGAATTTTCTATTATTCAACAGTCTGATCTGTTCTCTATTCTTTTCAATGCTGCTGTTGAACAATAAAAAGGATGTTTTGTTTTGGTCCCAGAAGGTGTTTTTGGCTCCATTCAAAAAGTGAACAAACAAAACTGTCTCAAAAGAAAAAGCCTCCATAATTTTCAATTTGGAAAAGCTGTTTTTCTTTTTTGTTTGTTCGTTTGTTTCAAATACTGTTTTCCAATAAGCTCTAAGGTAATACAAATAATAACCAAGCGAAACCAAAGAAGGTTATTTTTTCATAACTGTCAAGTAATGAAAACACGAAGCAGAGACAAATATCATTCTGAAATTAATCATTCAGAATGGATTACAGAGAATGTCCTCTCTTTCAGCCCAAAAGATGCATTTCCTTTCCCTATCTTTATTCACATACAGATTCAAGCAGAGAAAGCTGCCTCCATAAGCCATTTCTTAAAGATACCACGAAATAGAAAGGTTAATAGTTAACGCTGCTAAAAGTCCCATTATTAAAACTGCTTTGCCATGCAATACCAGGGCAAATGGAAAATGAAAATTAGCCTAGACATCTACACGCTCACAAAGGAAATTCAAAGTCTCCAGGGTTGTCATTCCAGCATCTTTACATGATAATCAAGCAGGTTTTGTGTACTTACTGTAGTTAATGCCACCTCTTCCCATTTTCATTTTGTTGCAAGCACAGAAAATATAACCAATAATGTGTATGTTCTTTTTTCTATGAGGGGAGGAAAGGGGAAAAAAAGAATTTAATTGACAGATAAAACGGATGTAGAAAGGGTAATTTCATTTTCCATCAGAAGAAGTAAGGTTTTATGTTGGGAATTAAATTAACAGCACATGAAATTGGCTTTTCCTAAGTTCATATTTTTTAAACTTTTTTTTTCTTTTTGTAAGAAGGAGAAGAGGAAGAAAGAAAAAGACCCCCAAACCAAGGTAGAGCTGTAAAAAGCCTGACAATGAGCACAGACAATTTCCAAAGACAATAAAACTTCTCCACAGCAGTGAGGTTGCGGGCCTGCCTGCTTTTGAAACATTGCATTTTCTGCTTGTGTGTTACTAAAAAGTTATGCTTATAAATGTTTCCCAATTTCTGTGGGTGATGTTCCATCTTTTGACTCCAGCTGGTTTCGAGCCACACTCCATACCCTACATCTTTTCCTCTCTTTCCTCAGCTTATTCATGTTGCCTGCAGGTTGTGATTTATCTTTGCAGTTAATACATTTGTATTCACATATTTTTTTTGCTTCAGTTTGGCTACGCAAATCTGCATTAGAATACCAATATGTATGGATTTCCATATTGTCATCACTGACAAAATAGCAGCAACATAGGAGTGAAAAGAATCTAAGTGACGAGCAAGAAAAAAAAATGCAGAAAAGGGAAAAATCATTTTGAAATCACAATATATAGTGGGCTCTTCCTCCCCCTTTTAATGGATAAAAGTGAACTTAATGAAAAAAAATTACTAATGTTGTGCTTAAGAGAAACAAAGAGGATATTTAAAAAGAGAGCTTCGGGAATAAATTAAAATGATAATTTATCAAGACAAGTGTAAAAATCAACTATGACCCAAGCCAAAAAAATATGTGAACACAAACACACATACACATACGTACACACATTGATATGAATGGTTTTGACAATTTTTGGTTTATCAATGTATTGAAAATAGCTGTTCTTAGGCTTAGTCACAGAACAATATATATATTTTATTTTTCTTCTTAAAATGTCTGTTGTCCTACGAGCAGAACACCCTTCAATACTATAAGGTCAAGTTCTGCAACACATGTAAGTAGAATTAAATTTCTGAGCAAACCCTCAAGGACTTTAATGGAAATGGTGTTATATTCAGAAGTTTCTCACAACTTCAAGCGCCAGCAAAGCAGGCATCAGCTCTGGGTGCTCAGAATCCCCCAACAAGTTTTTTTTTTTTTTAAAGTATGCAAAAGGCACCAAAACTGGTCATGTAATCTTAAGCATCCTGACATATTTCCACAGGTGACAGAAAGACACATGTATGTCTCTGTGGTGATTTAACCTTGGCCAGGAGCCAACCCAGCCACTCTCGCACTTCCTTCTTCAATGGGCCAAGTGGAAAAACAGCTTGTGTCTGACATAAAGAGAGGGAGATCACTTACCAGTTACTATCAATGGCAAAACACACTCTACCTTGGTAAAAATAATTCATCACCTGTTGAAACACAGTTAACAAAAAAACAAGAGCAAAATTAAAACAATACCTCTCCTCCCCACGCGCCCACCTCCACCAATATCAAGGCTCAGCTTCACTCCTAACTTCTGCACCTTTCCTGGAGGAGGATGGGGCTATGGTCTGCACACAGCAGCTCCTCTCTGCTGCTCCTTCACTCATGCTTCCTCCCTGCCCCACGGATCCTTCCCACGCGCTGCTGCTGCCTTAGGGACACACTCCTGCTCTGATGGGGGCCCTGCATGGGCTTCAGGGATGTGGAGAATTGGTGTATGTAGCTACTTTTACTCACGTCTGTTTTTAAAGCTCATCAGAGGCAGCACCCACAGTGGGGCTGCTGGAGCCAGCTGGGAGTGGCTGGAGCCATCTTCGTCTGGCCCAGGGCAGCCTCTGTGTTTATGTCCGTCCATATGTGTGTGCACACGCATGACTGACTGTATGGACAGGGTCTGCTGGAGACAGACTACAACTGCATGAGGTAGGATAGGATCATAAAGGCCATATGGAAACCACATGGTCAAGGAGGTGGGTCTTTTTTCTCTGATGTCCCTCTTCCCTGCCCTTGATCACTGTGGTGGTGCCATGGTAAAGACACATGCTTATGTGATTACACCAAAATTAGGTATTCAGATTACTTTTGATGTTATGATGAACTGCCTTTGGTTTTGTTGTGATTCACATTATCCAGCTAACTCGCTGAAGGCCTCAGTTATTGCTGGTGAAGAAACTAGACCACTTCCAAAGGTCACCAGATTTCCATGACCTGATTTTTGGTGTCACCATCTGCCAATGAACTTTATATAAAGTTGATGCGTAAATATTATTTCCAAAATGGAAACAGAGAAGCTAGTAAAGGCTTTAAGTAAATCTGATTTGAAGCTTCTTCAAAGGGATCATCGTTTCTGTTGTCATCCCCCTAGCATATGAGTGAATGCATCAGCAGAGCTAAGGGATGTTGGTGCAGATGGATGAACACCTCAGGCCTTCCTCAGTGAGAGTTTGGGTTTTCCCCCTCTTCATTTCCAGCAGACATTAGGTGCTGGCCGACTTCGATCCAGCTCTCCAGGACACATGGCATCTTAATATGCAATAACTCTTGTTTAGATACAGTCTAAAGTGAAATCAAGAAAGAAAGTATTATTGGCTTAATTTGACTACAGGCATGTCACGATGTTCTAATAGAGAACAGTTCTATTTTGATATTTAAAAGCTATATTTTTTTTATTTTGTTTTGTTTTGTTTTTTCACATTTTACTCCTTCTAAGTTGCTCTCTAGCAAAGTGATAGCAGGGATTCTGTGAACAGATATAAACATTCTTCTGGTAATTTTGGTGAAAATGTTTGAGTTTTCTGAGTATTAGCTATAAAGAAAGCATCTAACTCTGAAGAATTCAGCCTTTAGAAACAACGGAGGAAAGTGGGTACCTCTGAAGAACAGTTGCTCTCACACCAGAATGAATGTCTCAAATGGGCTCAAATAAACTTTATCTAGAAGTATTTCTTTCCACTGATTAAATATGGACCCTATCATAAATAGTTTGGATATTGATAGCTAATTGATAGTTTCCCTCCTTGGAGATCTTGAAAAGCCACCTGGACATGAGCAACCTGTTCTGGGTGTCCCTGCTTGGGCGGTGGTGTTGGACCAGATGACCTCCAGAGATCTCTTCGAACTTCAAGCATTCTGTAACTCTGAAAACAATATATATAATTACATAGGTGTACAGCTATGTATACATGCACTTTTTTTGTGTATGTGTACGCATAAATACATCTTTTATTTTTCAAAGTGTGTTTTTGCTCCTGATTTTCTTTTCCAGTACTGTAGGTAGAATCTTCCAGGAGGGGAACACACCACAATGATAAATTTACATTAAAATTCTTCTAGTGGAAAAAAAAAAAAAAAAAAAAAAAAAAGAATGTGAAGAAGAAGAGACAGGAGGAGAAATAAAAGAAAAAAAAAAAGAAAAAGAAAAAGCAAGTATGAGGGAAAGGTATGCATTTTAGGTTGACTGCATTCTCAGAGCATAAGAGCTTTATCTTGATTTCAAGCTCTACTAACAATAAGGAATAGCATCTCAGTAAATGGGACTTCTTTTTTCTTTTGCTGACCTGCTAAAAAAATAAAGCACAGTACAAAAAAAAAATCTCCATTGCTGAGATATTTCCTTTTTCTTACCTTTCTGCTGATAAGAGCTCTCAGTGTTTCTGGATAAGAAGAGATACTTTTTTGTCTCCTGCAAAGATATAAGAGAACAGAGGGGAAAAAACAATGCCTTTTGTTAGAAGGGAAACTAACTGCAATTTGAAGAGTGATTGTAATAGACAGTGTTGCTGAAGGCAAACAGAAACTAAAAAGAAAGCTCTTTAGAATATTATCCTTCCTTAACATTTTGATAAAGTTCCTTAAAATGGGAGCCACTTTTGCCTCTGCAGCAGTTTAATTTCCTATAATCATCTCTGATGGAACAGATGATACACACCGAGTTACCCCAGGTATTGTTTAAGCAGGGACTGAATTACTTTTATACTATCACTAAATGATTGGAAAAAAAAAAGGAAAAAAAAACACGTTTTCAGCAGTGCTTTGCTTCCATGCTGCAAGCCCAGCATAGTGATGCTCTTTCTAATCCTGTTTAAACTGCATTCTAGAAGTAATCACAAGTCAATTTTTTTTAAAGCTGTTAAAAAGAATGTGCAAGCCACATAGGATGGAAAGCAGAAGGAATGTTCATTATCAGGCCAGAAGAAAAGGACTGTTTGAACAGAAAACCCACAAACTACAAGACTTTGAGGAATTTGCTAGTTATCTTTTCCACTTGGGTGACTTTAGGCTTCACTACCAAATTGAAACACCATTTTCAGAACAATAATACTATACATTTTTTTGACATCACAAAAGAATGCTTTTAAGGCATAAAAAATGTATTTCCCTTATGTAATCAAAAACAAAACTCTATAAATTATAATGCAATGTACAGTCCAATTCCTCCATTCAATGCATTTAAATGGTATGTGCTGATTAAGCTCTTACTCATTTATGTTAAATGTCTAATGAAAAGCTCTTTGAATCTGGTTTAACCCATATTAAATGCCCTAGTGGTGCCCCTGGAATTAAAAGAGAAGAAGAAAATTAATCCTATTCTTTGTTCCCTTTATACATTTTAATAAATTATACTGCATCTTCCTTAACGCATT